>NC_057813.1:453099853-453399853 GCF_018294505.1 Triticum aestivum | reverse complement strand
AGTTCATCACCGACCTAGGAGTCAAATCCAATGCGTCGGGGCCGATCAAACTCTTCTGTGACAACACTGGAGCTATTGCCCTTGCCAAGGAGCCCAGGTTTCACAAGAAGACCAGGCACATCAAGCGTCGTTTCAACTCCATCCGTGAAAATGTTCAAGATGGAGACATAGATATTTGCAAAGTACATACGGATCTGAATGTCGCAGATCCGTTGACTAAACCTCTTCCACGAGCAAAACATGATCAACACCACACCTCTATGGGTGTTCGATTCATCACAATGTAACTAGATTATTGACTCTAGTGCAAGTGGGAGACTGTTGGAAATATGCCCTAGAGGCAATAATAAAAGGATTATTATTATATTTCTTTGTTCGTGATAGTTGTCTTTTATTCATGCTATAATTGTATTATCCGGAAATCGTAATACACGTGTGAATACTTAGACCACAACATGTCCCTAGTGATCCTCTAGTTGACTAGGTCGTTGATCAACAGATAGTCATGGTTTCCTGACTATGGACATTGGATGTCGTTGATAACGGGATCACATCATTGGGAGAATGATGTGATGGACAAGACCCAATCCTAAGCATAGCACAAGATTGTGTAGTTCGTTTTGCTAGAGCTTTTCCAATGTCAAGTATCTCTTCCTTAGACCATGAGATCGTGTAACTCCCGGATACCGTAGGAGTGCTTTGGGTGTACCAAACGTCACAACGTAACTGGGTGACTATAAAGGTGCACTACAGGTATCTCCAAAAGTGTTTGTTGGGTTGACACGAATCGAGACTGGGATTTGTCACTCCGTATAACGGAGAGGTATCACTGGGCCCACTCGGTAGTGCATCATCATAATGAGCTCAAAGTGACCAAGTGTCTGGTGACGGGATCATGCATTACGGTACGAGTAAAGTGACTTGCCGGCAACGAGATTGAACGAGGTATTGGGATACCGACGATCAAATCTCGGGCAAGTAACATACCGTCTGACAAAGGGAATAGTATACGGGGTTGCTTGAATCCTCGACATCGTGGTTCATCCGATGAGATCATCGAGGAGTATGTGGGAGCCAACATGGGTATCCAGATCCCGCTGTTGGTTATTGACCGGAGAGCCGTCTCGGTCATGTCTGTATATCTCCCGAACCCATAGGGTCTACACACTTAAGGTTCGGTGACGCTAGGGTTGTATGAATATGAGTATGCAGCAAACCGAATGTTGTTTGGAGTCTCGGATGAGATCCCGGACGTCACGAGGACTTCCTTATCGTCCGGAGGTAAAGAATTATATATAGGAAGTGCTGTTTCAGCCATCGGGAAAGTTTCGGGGTCATCCGGTATTGTATCGGGACCACCGGAAGGGTCCCGGGGGTCCACCGGGTGGGGCCACCTATCCCGGAGGGCCCCGTGGGCTGAAGTGGGAGGGGAAACAGCCCCTAGTGGGCTGGTGCGCCCCCCTTGGGCTCCCCTATGCCTAGGGTTGGAAACCCTAGGTGGGGGGCGCGCCCCATTTGCCTTGGGGTGCACTCCACCCCCCTGGCCGCCGCCCCCCTTGGGAGATTGGATCTCCCAGGGCCGGCGCCCCCCCTGGGGGCCTATATAAAGGAGGGGGGATGGAGGGCAGCCGCACCCTGTGTCTTGGCGCCTCCCTCCCCCTGCTACACCTCTTCCTCCTCCCGCAATAGCTTGGCGAAGCCTTGCCGGAGTTCTGCTGCATCCACCACCACGCCGTCGTGCTGCTAGATCTTCATCAACCTCTCCTTCCCCCTTGCTGGATCAAGACGGAGGAGACGTCACGCTGACCGTACGTGTGTTCAACGCGGAGGTGCCGTCCGTTCGGTGCTAGGATCTCCGGTGATAGGATCACGACGAGAACGACTACCTCAACCCCGTTCTCTTGAACGCTTCCGCACGCAATCTACAAGTGGTATGTAGATGCATCTCTCTCCTATCACTCATTGCTTATATGAACTCATAGATGGATCTTGGTGAAACCGTAGGAATTTTTTTATTTTCTGCAACAGTCCCCAACACAAGTATCTGTGGGTATGATTATATGATATGCATCACACAATCTCAGATTCATCTATTCAACCAACACAAAGTACTTCAAAGACACTACAAAAAATACACTTCCGTGATGATACGTGTTTGTCATAGTAGGTCGCATTTTTTGTCATGCATGTACATCCATGAAGATTTTATGACAGAATCAAGATAGTCATACCTGTGCTCTCGTAGAAGTGTTCCATGACATTACCAAAATTATCATCACGGAAGTGTCCACTTCCATGACGATAAATCGCGCGTCACAGAAGTGCTTTCGTCAAGGGTGACCGGCACGTGGCATCCACCGTAATGGAACGCCGTTAAGCTATTGGGTCGGATTTTGGATCTGATAACCCGTTAACAGCCCCGACCAATGGGGATTTTCCACATGTAAAATCATCATTGGCTGGAGGAAACACGTGTCGGCTCACCGTTGGGACAGATGTCATCCGCTCATTGGACAGAAGGCGCCTATGATACGGCGACACGTGGCATGGCCCAACAGAGGCCCATTCCTGTGAAAAGGCCGGCCCGTTTGACTTGGTCAAAAGGTGGCGGGACAGCCCACGGAAAGCCTGTTAATGGCTTGTTCGCATATAGCCCATTTACAACCCGCTAACCCAGGGCCCGTTACGCCCTATCCGAATTAGGCCCAGTAGCGTCATCTGGGCCGTCCAATATGATTCCAGCCCATTTTAACTTCCGGCCCATGTGTGGCCCATGACTTCTTTCGGCCCATATGAGGCCCTTTGTAACTCTTGGCCCATTAACGGCCCGTGGTGAAACTGGCCCGTAATGAACAGTGTATCACTTTATACCCATTAACGACCCGTTATTCCATTGGGCCGTTTCTAGCCCAAGTTATCTTTCGGCCTTCTCAGGGCCCATTGATTCTTGGGCTCATTTGCAGCATTCGGTTACATACGGCCCGTTACTGTTATTTTCTGCTCCTGGGCCAAATTCAGCCCGTCACTACAGTCGGCCCGTTTGCGGGCCGTTAATACGTTGGACCGTTTTCATGTAAAAAAACCATTGGGCTGTTTTCATAGAGTTATCAAATACGACCCGTTAAGGTCCACGAATAGTATGGCCCATGATTGGCGAAATGATGATACACCCCATAGAAGGCCCATGGATCCTACGACCCGTATGAGGCCCATGGATAGTACGGCCCGTAGAAGGCCCATGGATCGTATGGCCCGTAGAAGGCCCATGGACCCTACGACCCATAGAAGGCCCATGAATCCCAAGGCCCTTATAGAAGGCCAATGGATCCTATGGCCCGTATAGAAGGCCAATGGATCCTACGGCCGGAAGAAGGCCCATGGATCATACGGCCCGCAGGAGGCCCATGGTTACAACAGTCCGTGTGTTGCCATGATTATTTTGGCCTAGTTACCAAAAATAGGCTATTGTGGCCACTAGAAAAACACATAAAAATAACTGCAGTGACTACAAGCAAACAACTAAACAAGACAATAAGGAAATAAATAAGCAAGCAATTAACGCTAGCCTATTACCGCTATTACACATATTACATCCACTGGGCATCAAAGTTTGCCACCAGTGCAAATATAGGGAACAAAGCAGCATATTACATACACTGGCCGTCAAAATTGGCCACCAGTGCAAATAAACGTGGCAGCAAAACAAGAGCATAACTAAAACAACTTCAGAAGAGCTCAAGAAATATTATCATGGGTATCCACCATGATGGCAATATGCTTAGCAAGCTTATTAGCTTTGTCCTGTTAGGTGCTAAAATCCTCCAACGCTTGCTGTTGCACCAGAAAGTATGCATCTGAATGCTCCAGGGACTTCCGCAGTCCTTCCGCTTCTTGTCGTAGCACAACTGATTGATGTCTTTCAGCTTGTAGTTGAGACTCAAGAAACCGAACTGATTCAGACAGTGAGTTTGAATAGCTTGTGCAAGCGGTAGTGGCCAGTAACTCGAACACTAAACCAAGACAAGACTTTGGGGTTGTCTTGTTGTCTTCAAGATAGTCTTCCTTAGCTGTTTTATCAGCTTTGTTGGAGACCAACAAGGATGTGTCACTATCCTGAACCTTATCTGCATTACTTCCTTTACCATTGCTTAATAAGGCACTCTTCCCCAATATTCTGTCAGCATTCTAGAAGAAGAAACAAGCAGACACATAACAAGTTTAGCATGTACTAGTTTATGAAACTCATTTTGGTGAACCAGTTCATTAGTAAGGTGGACATGATTAAACTACCAAGTCTTCTATTGCCAAGTACTAGTACATAATAAAAACATCAAACAAACATATATCTATGTCCTATGGTCACTGCATTGTCTTGCCAAATCAAAATAGAGACACAGTTCAAATCATATCAGTTAAAGACAAAGCAGTAGTGAAAGAATACAAAGCATGGGAAACTACACGACACAACAAGATTTCAGATGGGTACCACGGGTCTACATGTACAACAACACTACTGGCTCTGTTGTGATGCTAGTAATGTGCATGATATGAAAGTCAACTATATACACAATTGAAATTGAAATCAACAGAGCTATTGATAAGAGCAAACCTGTTAAAGAAACATGCATGAACATACCTGCTATGCCATTGGAGTTTTGATTGGATCCTTCAATTTAAAAATAAGTTTGTATGAGTAAATACAGTGATACAAGAGCAAAGCAATCATAGTTAAAAAAGGCGCGCCTAAGCGAGCGCTTAAGCGCGCCTAGGCTCTAGGCGTTGGCAAAATGCATTGCGCATAATTACGCTTAATCTGTGCATAACTGCGCATAAGCATGCACTTTTGTCAGTAAAGCGCAAGGCGATGGCAAAACGCACAATTAACGCCTAGCGCTTTTTTTGAACTATGATAGCAATGGAATCTTAAATTAGAACAGTTGTTCTTCATGTTTAGGCATTTGTTCTACATGAACAGAGTACAGTAAGACGCAAGAATATAATACTTAAAAATAGAAAATGAGCTCATAGACCTTACCACATTCTTGGTTCGAGACCAGTACAGAACAAGGCTTCCCAGTCATCGTCCAGTAAATGTGTCTCAGGAGAACGTAAGGGAATTTGATGAGTTTCTTTGCCGGTGAAGTACGTTTTCTTCAGGTAATTCCGATACTGCCACCAAGCATTCTTGAAGATAGCAGAGGTATTAGCACAGGTTACCTCATCCTGACTTTCCAAATTGGTCCTTCTCTATAGAGAAAAATGGGAAAATTTGTTGTATTATAACCATCATGGAGGTAGGATGTATGGGACGAAGCAAAGTAATTGCCATGAATAACATTACTTACACATAACTCCTGGACAAACACCTGCAACTGGCATTTTCCTTCATTTTCAGTATAATATTTCCAAGATGGGAAGATACACACATACGATTTAACAACATCAAATGCGATAGATGTTAAACTACGACTAGCTGGTTGTGCTTCCTCCACAGGAATAGGCATACTAACTGGTGGAGTTGGGGTTCGCCGTGATAGTACTGGCCCTTTGGGCACTCGAGCTGCCTTACTAACTGCTCTTGTTTGGGAGCTCTGTGGTGGAGATGATGCTGTGTCAACAGGAACTGGGTTACTATCGGCTGGGGTTGGGGTTAGATTGGGTGAAGCTAGTTCTCTGTCCATCACAGTAGGGGTACAATCTGCGAGAGTTTGGGTTATGTGTGGTAGGGCTGGTTCTTGTGCATGTACAACCGGGGTGCTATCTCCACCAAGAGGTAGCACTATTTTATTTGAAGACCATGCTTTTAGTCCACTAGATACTGGCATCACCCACTCCAATTCAAATGGCTGATAAACATGAAACATAGTTGAATGTACAGACATTGTATGAGAACAGATGCAATAGATAGTGTGGAAAAAAGAGGGCATGAAATAGTTGACATGTATATTGTTTAACTAAAACGGATAGCATGACATAATTTCACATATATGATGTCTATCTAAACTGGATAGGATAGCATAACATAATTCAAAGATATGATGAATAACTAAACAGGATCGCATGACATAATTCACCTACATGTTATCTAACTAATCAGGATCGCATCATTTAATTCACATATGTGATTTATATGCTAAATAGAGGGCATTCGATATAATGTCTGAACTAAGAACATGGTGTTGAATATTGTGTATATGATGTCTAAACTATGCAATGCAAGACACCATATGCATGATATGAGCAGTATAACCATGCCAAGTTAGAGCATACACCTCAGTGGGGGAATAGGACTGGTCATCTATCTCTAAATCCATCTCTGAGGAGCTATCGGGACCCAGCAAGAGATCTGCTTCGACAGGTAGCACTGTCTGCTCTGAAGGCCTTGTTTTCACTCCAGATTTTTCCATCTCCCACCCAAATGGCTGATTCACACGAAGGGTAGTTTAATATACAAATATTGTCGACAAATGGAAATGTAATGAAGAAAAGGATGGGCAAGATATCATTCAAATATATGATGCCTGGTTAAACAGGATGGCATTGCACATTTCACATATATTATGGCTGGCTAAAAGACATGAGACTGCATTCCCATATTTGATATAGAAACTAAACAGGTGGCATTACAGAACATGTCTAAACTAAGCAGATGACATATATGGTGTCAAAAGTAGGCACTGCAAGGCAACATATGCATGATATGACTAACATCATCATGCCAAGGTAGAGCAAACACCTTGGGGGGGGGTAAATAGGAGTGGTCAGCAGCGTCTAAATCCAGCTCAGAACAGATATCTTCCTCTGGATTACAATCTGGAGAGGGGTGGGAAGGGTTTGCCATTGAACCCAGCATGGAGCGATCTCTGCATGACATTGTATTGCCGCGCAAAACTCTTCTCTTTTTCTCTACATGTTCGGCATGACTGTGTACAATATCTGACATGCATACGAAAAAATATATGGTGCGATTATGTAAGGAGAGCATGCAGAAATTTAGAGTGATGGTAACAACCAGTGGATGGATCTAAAAATAATGATAGCAGACTGATGATTGCTTTAAATTAATAAAAAGACAGATGATGATTGCTTTACTATTTGTTTCCCACCCAAGATGAACAACATAGACATACCCTAGGTGAACCAGATATTAGGCAGACATACTAATCATTGCTGCCTCGATATGTGCCCCACAACTAATTTAGAACTCAAGTTTGAACATTAATTTGGACCTGACTTGGGAGTCCAAGAGCTGAACAAGATGATAAAGTAGCAGGTAAGTTTAAGCAATGCATAACATAAGCAGAAACAAAAGAGTGCGACCTCTATAGTGGACCCGTGTACTCCTCAGATTCATCTGCTGAGTCGATGAAGGTGATGCCGTTGCGGTGGGTGCTGGCGACAGGGAAGGAGATCTGAGGCGGCGAAAGACGGTCAGGAGTCGTGATGTCTAGTTTGGTGGATGCTTCTATCGATGGAGCATCTCAGGTGAGGTGGACGACGTCACGGCAGGAGCAGGACAAACCACACAAAGTTCCCTTCGACACGTACCTGTAACTGAAGTAATTCTGTAAGGGCTCATTTGGCTTGCATGAGTCTTAAAACGCAGGGATAGGAAAAACACCGAAATAGGATAGGAAAATGCTCATGGTAAACAGAGCATTTGTAAACACAGGATTTCTATCAACTTGGGTGTTTGGTTTACAGGAATCGGAAGAGCAGAGGAATGCAAAGAAACATGGCCAAAATAAAGTGAAACCATATGAAAGCGTGTACAGTTAGAATGTTATTCTAGCACTAATGCACTTGGTCTTGTTTTCATGCATAGGATTTTGAAAAGTAGGTCCAGGTGGATGTTTTGCTTCATTCCTTTCAACAAAATGCATGAATAATTGAATAGTATAGTGCCATTGGAAAATTCCCTATTGCTATGTTTTTCCGTTGAACCAAAATAGCCCTAATGGATCGACGTGAATGTATAGTAATAAGTGATGCAACAAGTGTACAACCTCTTTGTCGTAGCCATGTCGACCTCAGCATCATTGGGTTGGTCGCTGAAGAAGTTGAGGCAGAGGTGGCTGTCGGAGGTGTGGAGGAAGATCTGAGGAATCTGTAGACGGCGTCCAGGGCACTGCTCTCTTGTGATGGATCGTTCTGTCGTTGGAGCAGCTCCGGTGAGCCATAAGATGTCAAGGCTGAAGCAGCACAAGACAGACATCGTCAATCTCAAGTGGGATTCTAATAGCATCTCCAATAGATGATGTAAAATGGATGTAAAATTTACATCACCAAAAACCACCTGACTACAACAGATGAGGTAAAAACTATTGACTCTGAACTTAACTGTCGAAACTGAAATTTACTGTGGAATCTGAATGCTACTGTCGAAACTGAACGCAATGGTAGCAGAGAGGCACTTGACATGTAGTTTAGGGAGGGCCTGCAGTTCATCTTCAACCTGCACGCCCCTGAGCCGCCAGCCACCACCGGCCGAACCGCCAGCCCCAGCGCCACCTCGCCACCCCGAAACAACTCCCCACCGCCGCCCCGGCCAGCCCTCTAGGCCCCCCGCCCCACCCTGAACCCTAAGATAGATAGCGGGGTACCTCTCCGGCGAGCCCCCATCCCTGCTGCGGGTGGTTCTTCCTTAACTCCGGCGAGCCCCCCCCCCAACCCCTAAAAATCGACTGACCCAAAAGTCGATTCAGTCGACTGGAGTGTGGCTAAATCAGAGCAGAGCAGCAGCACGAGCGAGGGGGAGAGCAGCAGCAGCAACAACTGCTGGGCAAGCGAGCGATCGAGCAAGAGCCGGAGTAGCAGCAGCAGCGCGAGCGAGCGAGCGAGAGCCGGAGCAGCAGCAGCAGATCTGGCTGGTATGGCCGCCGCTGCCGAAGGGGCCTCACACTGGGGGAGAGCCGTCGTGGAGATGTTGCCCGCGGCGCCGACTTCAAGGTAGCCGCTCCATGGGGGTGCGGGATGGAGCACCATCGGTGCCGGGAGGTCGAGTTAAGGAGAAGGTGTGATGCGATGAGTGTACAACCTCTTTGGTGGCGCCGAGTAGGCCTCGGCTTCGTCCGAGGAGTCGGTGAGGATGATGCGGTTCCGGTGGAGCAGGTTAAGGCAGCGATGTGGGGATGGAGCATCTGCGATAGACGAGGCAATCGTCGGAGCAGCTCCTTGGAGGTGGAGGACGGGGCGGCTGAACCGGCGGGACGGCGAGATGGACGACGGATCCTCATCTGGGGAGGTGGACGAGGGACGTCGAGCTGTTGCGGTGGACGACGTCGTCGGGGAAGAGGCTCTGGCTGGGCAGCGGTGACGTGGAGGACGGAGGAGGGTGGGGTTTCACGGCTGGAGCGGAGAGGTTATGGTGGCCTGGGATTTCGAATGGCGAAAAGGGGGCGATGGGAGGGGGTGAAGCATGACTTAGGGACACACTTGTCCAAAATGTAGGGTGTGTTACAAAAGTACCTCCCACCGATTTGAACTAGCGGCCTTTTCGGCTCAGGGTTAGAAGGGGGATTTTGCGTGTCAGGATTTGGCAGCTGGAGGGAGTTTTCGCGCGCGTTGTAATTTTAGGATAACAAGGCACGGGTTGTGAAGGCGCCAGTTTTGGGAGCATGATATCTGAATTTTCGGGATATAACAAGACGCGGGTTGAATTTTGGGGACAAGCCTAACATGTAGTAATATTGTACTTGTACGTACCAAATCAATTCGCACTTCCCTCAACCAAAAAGAAAATAAAAAAAATAAAACTAGTCACACCACACAAAGAGAGAGTCTTGCCCCGTTTTACTATACAAATGCTATTCAAAGCTACTCCCTCCTTCCATTTATATAGGGCCTAATGCGTTTTTCGATGCTAACTCTGACCAAATATTAGAGCAATAATATATGACATGCAACTTACACAAAGCACAGTGTTAAATTCGTCTATGAAAGGTTCTTTTAATGATATAATTTTCACATTGTGCATGTCATGTACTATTAATCTTGTCAATAGTCAAAGGCGGTCTTAAAAATCTCATTACACCCTATATAGATGGAAGGAGGGAGTATGAATCCATGTTATGTACGATTAAGTTTTTTCGCTTGCTGTATAATGCATGTAACCTACTCATACCAACATTTTAGTGCATTCCAAATGTCTATACTACCGCTGCAATTCGAACTAAATTTGAATCAGTTTCTCTATTCAATAAGAATCTACAATCATGATTGTTGCCAACTTCAACCATCATTCATGTATTACCTTAATAACACACCACATGATTACTATAGAGATAGATATGAACTATGTGTACTACATGAACTCGAATTCTATTTTTTGAATACACTTGATGTTGATTCCAAATAATAGTACATTTGATGTACTAACTATATATTCATAATCTAAACCATGTTCCATACGTACACTGTGTTTATCACACAAAGTATAGTGCCCCGCCCCCTACATTATGACAAGTATTTAGACCTGAGTTGCAAAGGCCACACATTAGCCCAAATTATAATCAATGTTCTACATTATGATATCTTCTTCAAGTATCTGTATCCACTTTTTTTATAATGAATTATGATCTTTGTTCGTCTTTTACACCTTCAGGATCCTTGAGGGAGTCCCGGATTAGGGGGTGTCCGGATGACCGGACTATAACCTTTGGCCGGACTCCTGGACTATGAAGATACAAGATTGGAGACTTCGTCCCGTGTCCGGATGGGACTTTCCTTGGCGTGGGAGGCAAGCTTGGCGATACGAATATGTAGATCTCCTACCATTGTAACCGACTCTGTGTAACCCTAGCCCTCTCCGGTGTCTATATAAACCGGAGGGTTTTAGTCCATAGGACGAACAACAATCATACCATAGGCTAGCTTCTAGGGTTTAGCCTCTCTGATTTCGTGGTAGATCTACTCTTGTACTACCCATATCATCAATATTAATCAAGGAGGAGTAGGGTTTTACCTCCATCGAGAGGGCCCGAACCTGGGTAAAAACATCGTGTCCCTTGTCTCCTGTTACCATCCTCCTAGACGCACAGTTCGGGACCCCCTACCCGAGATCCGTCGGTTTTGACACCGACATTGGTGCTTTCATTGAGAGTTCCTCTGTGTCGTCATCTTTAGGCCCGATGGCTCCTCCGATCATTAACAACGACGCGGTCCAGGGTGAGACTTTTCTCCCCGGACAGATCTTCGTATTCGACGGCTTTGCAATGCGGGCCAATTTGCTTGGCCATCTGGAGCAGATCGAAAGCTACACCCCTGGCCATCAGGTCATATTTGGAAGTTTGAACTACACGGCTGACATCCGCGGAGACTTGATCTTCGACGGGTTCGAGCCACAGCCGAGTGTGCCGCACTGTCACGATGGGCATGATCTAGCTCTGCCGCCGAACAGTGCCTAGGAGGCCGCCCCAGTGTCCGCTCCGACCCTTAGTTCGGAGCCGACTGCACCAATCGAGGACGGGTGGCTGGACACCGCCTCGGGGGCTGCAATCTCTACGGCGATCGAGCCAAACACCAGCCTTGTCCTTTGCGAAGCTCGTGCCTCCAAGGTGCCGGACTCCTTTCCGGACTCCAAACCTCCCGTGCCCCTGCCGATCGAACCCGATTGGGCGCCGATCATGGAGTTCGTCGTCGCGGACATCTTTTAGCACTCGCCCTTCGGCAACATTCTGAATTCACTAAAGTCTCTCTCCTTATCAGGAGAGCCATGGCCGGACTATGGTCAACGAGGATGGGATGCGGACGACGAAGAAATTCAAATCCCACCCACCACCCACTTCGTAGCCACTGTCGATGATTTAACCGACACACTCGACTTCGACTCCGAAGACATCGACAGTATGGACGACGATGCAGGAGACGAACAGGAATCAGCGCCTATAGGGCACTGGACAACCACCTCATCTCACGATGTATACATGGTGGACACACCTAAAAGAAACAACGACGAGGAACAAAGGGACACAACGAGGGATCGTTCCCTCGAAAAGCAATCAAAGCGGCGGCGTAAGCGCCGCGCCAAACCCCACCTCGACAGAGACCCAGCCATAGAGCAGGGCGAACCGGCGGACGACGAACATGCCATCGAGCAACCGTACGAACAAGGCAATTATAGTAAATAAACCGAACAACCCGTCCCCGGTGAAGATAATAGTCCGGATGAGCTCACGCCGGACAAGTTGCTGAAGCAGAAGAACCTCCACAAAAGGCTCGTCGCCATTGCGCGTAGCCTGAAAAAGCAGAAGCGGAAGCTCAAAACAGCGGAAGATGCACTCAGAATTAGATGGGGCAAAGTACTCAACACCGCAGACAAGTACGGCGACAGTCGCCACACAAAGAGCTATGTGAAGCGGAAATTACTGCCGGAATTTGATGAGGAGGCCTTAGAGCCCCCGCAATCAAAAAATAAAGAAGACACCCAGTCGGATAAACAACCCCATGGCCAACATAGAGCGGCAAGGGGCTCCGCACTCAAGCCGACACGCGATCCGCACAAGGATTCGCATCAAAAAGATGGCCCAACCAGATCTATCTACGGGCCAATAAAGCAAGCTCTAGTAAGCAATGCAACGCAACAAGTATCCGAACATCACGGCACACCCCAATACAGGGGTGCCGCACACCCCCTCTGTTTCACCGATGAGGTGATGGACCATGAATTTCCAGCGGGATTCACGCCCGTAAACATAGAGGCATACGACGGAACAACAGACCCTGGAGTCTGGATTGAGGACTATATCCTCCACATACACATGGCTAGAGGAGATGACCTCCACGCCATAAAATACTTACCCCTCAAGCTCAAAGGGCCAGCCCGGCATTGGCTTAAAAGCCTTCCCGAAAATACCATCGGAAGTTGGGAAGAGCTCGAGGATGCTTTTTGGGCAAATTTTCAAGGGACCTATGTCCGTCCTCCGGATGCAGACGATCTAAGTCATATAACTCAACAACCCGGAGAGTCAGCCCGGAAACTCTGGAACAGATTTCTTACTAAAAAGAACCTGATAGTCGACTGTCCGGACGCCGAAGCCTTAGCAGCTTTCAAACACAGCGTTCGAGACGAATGGCTCGCCAGACACCTCGGCCAAGAAAAGCCAAGAACAATGGCCGCATTAACAAGCCTCATGACCCGCTTTTGCGCAGGAGAGGACAACTGGTTGGCAAGAAGCAGCACCAGCGAGCCAAGTACATCCGAAGTCAGGGATGGAAACGGGAAACCACGGTGTAGCAAGGACCAGCGCCGAACCAAGGGAAACAACCTGAAGAGCGCGGCAGTCAACGCCGGATTCAAAAGCTCTCGGCAGAATCAGAAAAAGCTGCCCCTCAAGGACAACAGGGACGAGCTATCTAACCTAAACAATATCTTGGACAAAACATGACAAATCCATAGTACTCACGGGAAGCCTGCAAATCATACCCACAGAGATTGTTGGGTCTTCAGGCAATCCGGCAAACTTAACGCCAAACACAAGGGGCTCAACATACCAAGCGAGGACGATGACGAACCCCACAAGCAGAGCACCGGAGAACAAAAGAAGTTCCCACTAGAAGTCAAAACAGTAAACTCACTTCACGTGACAAAAGGGAAAAACAGAATGGCGCCTATAGAGATACGCGCTATACAGCCTATCCCAGAAGAGTCCCGCCACTGGTTGTTACAACCAATCACCTTCAACCATCAGGATTACTCTAGAAGTATCTGGAACGTAGGCTGGACTGCCTTGGTATTAGATCCGATAATTGACGGACTCCACTTTACACAAGTCCTAATGGACGTCGGCAGTGACCTAAACCTGCTATACCAGGACACAGTCCGCAAAATGGGGATAAACCCAACAACAATTCGCCACGGCAACACTTCCTTTCAAGGGGTAACGCCAGGCCCAGATACCCATTGTACGGGTTCTCTCCTGCTAGAAGTTATGTTCGGCTTCCCCGACAACTTCCGCCGTGAAAAGCTAACCTTTCATATCGCCCCATTCACAAGTAGCTATCAAGCACTACTGGGACGCGAAGCTTTCGCCCGCTTTAATGCAATACCGCATTACACATCCCTTACGCTTAAAATTCCCGGTCCGCGAGGCATCATCTCATTAAAGGGAAATATCGAGTGTTCCTCGAGCGTGGAAGACTGTGTGGCTGCCTCGACAGCCACACACTAAACCGGCTTCACTAACCAAAGCACCTAAACAGGTCATTCAGACCCCGGACATGGCTAGACGAGTCCGGCGTAAGCATACAGGGGCTTAATAGCCACATACCCCCATACAAGGGGCTCCGCGCGTATACAACAAGAGACAATAAAGCTCAATTCTACCCATTTCCCGAATTATACTTTGTTTATTTAATATAACATAGATTTTCGCACGATTGTTTTCAAGTAAGTTCCTCTCTTTTACTGATGAGCACCGTGCCACACCCGTCCAGGAAACGGCACAACAGAGACACAGGCGCAGACGTGCAGTAGGGACCCGTTCCAAGGATTATTTTCAGATTAAGACCCTGCGTAAACCTTTTTTACTGTCTCTTGTTGATAACATCCCCCGCTTTCTTTTTATAACCGAGGAGGAGGCTGGCGTCTTGGCATGTGGCCACGTCAGAATTTTGCACGTACCTGGACACCAGGGGCTTCTTACCAAGGGCGTTATTCAGCCCGTTTTCATAAAGACCGAATACCTTAGGGAGTGTTCGGCGTCACGAGGTTGGCCTTATATGCATCAGCTCCGAATCATGTCTTTGGTCAAATGTTGGGTTTGCCCGGCTCCTGTGTTTTGCTGACTTACATTCCTCTCTATCGGCTAAGGCGGCACCAGGAGAACTACTGCGATTGTGCCCCGGTTCGGCCAGGCGAGCACCTCAGTAGAGAAAGCCGAAAACTGACTGTCATGATCTAGCGTGAGACTGGTCAACCACTCGATGACCCCCCGGAATCTTTAGGATTCCTCCGCATTAACGAAGGGCGTTTCCCGGTCAGGAACACACGCGCCCCGAATTCGGGTGAGTGCGGTGCCCCTAGGGGCTATATAGTAGCCCCACTGTCAAACTCCTATGGCTAAGTGAAAGTGATAAAGCATTATAGTCCGGTTGCCTAGTTCGCTGCGCTATCACCTCCTTTATAGGACCAAGACGTTGGATTAAGTGTGAAAATGCGCCTTCTGCAAACACTCCCACATTATATGCGTGGGGGCTGAAGCCGAAGACTGCCATCTTTCAGGTTATATACACATATACATTAACGGTCGCACATGAGGTATTCTAATTCTTGAAAGCACAAGTATAAAAAGCTTTTATATTCCATCGGAACATTGTTTTACAATGATACATGTTATTCGAAGATAACATCCTTCGAGCACTGCATCTCTATTAAACGAGCACCCTGCAGAACTTCCTGAAAATAGTGCTCGGCAAGTACTCGGCTTTCATCCGAATCTTGGGATGCAACAACAGTGGCCTTCATATCCGCCCAGTATGTCTTGACATGGGCAAGAGCCATCTGTGCACCCTCTATGCATGCCGACCTCTTCATTGCATTAATATGTGGCACCGCACCGAGGAACTGCTGCACCAAGCTAAAATAACTCTTCGGCTCGGGCCTTTTCGGCCACAGATGACTCACGACATGATTCATGGCGAGTCTGGATAACCTATTCAGCTCCGCCCATGTGGCCAAACGATCGGATACTGAAAGTGGGCGCTCTGGATTGTGGAACTGCGACCAAAAAAGCTTTTCCACTTCGTGGTCATGTTGATCGCGGAAGTGTTCGGCCGCGTCCGCGACACTCGCCGCCAAGTCCAGATAAGTGTTCGCCGCACTCCACTTCCGGTCTAACGGAGCATATTTAGGATCCCCGAACTTCATCTGCAACATATAGGGCTTTCCAGCCGTGATATATCCAGCCTGACGTAGCTCCTCCTTCATAGCTCTCATCGCAGAGCGAGTATCCTTGGCCTCGGTAGTGACCTTCTCTAGGTCCTTCTGTGCCACCCGATCTTCTTTTTCAAGAAGCTTGCAGCGATCGGCAGCATTCTTCAACTTTTCAGCCATCTCGACATTTCCTTCTTGCTTTGGCAGTGAGCAGCCTGTTCGGCTTTCAGCTCTTCAGCCGCCTCTAAGGCAGCCGCATCGCCTTTCCTGGCCTGCTCCTTGGCTCGGGCAAGTTCCGCCCGAAGGTTCTCCATGGCAGCGGCACCATCTGCATCAAGCACATATGTTGGAAGGTATGGGCATCAAGCTCCTCTTACCAGGTGTCTTCGAAGAAATTATATACCTTGTGCCTCATCAAGCTGCTTGTTGACAAGCGCGATGTCGGCATCTGCCACGTCAAGTCGCCGCTTTAGCTCGACAAATTCATCAGTCCGGCCAGCCACCAGACACTTTGCCACCTACATAGGAAAGGCGCAATATTATACCTGGGATTATGATCCTCGGCGCACCGTCATTTTTGACAACGCACCGAGTCTCAGGGGCTACTCTCTATACAGGGCGCATCTTATATATGTGGATCTGTCAAAAGGTACATCATTTCACATACCTCAAAACCTGTCAGTAAACTCCTGACGGCCTCGTACAACCTGCTCTCCGCGGATGAAATCCTTCCAATCACCGTATCCATCAATGCACGATGTTCTTCTGAGATAGATGCTCGCCCGAGCAGATCCTTCAGCTCCTCCGATCGTGCACCGGACGGTGCCGGACTCGTCCGATAGCCTTTTTCGAAAGCCGGACATGGAGGATGTTGGGGGGCCATACGACTGCCTTCCGGCCCTGCCGGATTCGGAGAAACCCTCCGTGACGACACCTCAGGGTCGCCCGCCTCGCAAGGCGGTATGGCAGGGGAGGCGTTCCGCTCTCCATCATCTCCGGACGAAGATCCCCTGAAGATGAGCTCTACTGAGAAGGGCTGAGATCCGAACTACAAGGTAAAATTTCAGTTATCTTCCTCAGAAATAGAATGAGGATGTCTCACATTTTTAAACCCCCCTTTCTACTTACGGCTCGGTGGAGAGCTGATCCCCTCGGGGACGCAATGCGGCCGAGGCACCTCCCGACGCCGGACCCTCTGACAAAGATTTCTTCCCCCGCTTTGAGGCCATGGCCTCCGGGTCTTCAGAGGCGGTCCTCTTCTTCCCCTAGTTGGAGCAATTCTCGATTCCTCCTTCCCTGACAGCCTCCTTCGGGGAGGCGGTAGCTTCCTTGTTCCCCTCTTTGCCTTCTTCCAAAGGCGCAACCTCCAGCATCCTGGTTAACACGGGATCTAGCATAGTCTCAGGGAGGGGGGCCGGACACCTGATTAGCTTTGCTTTCGCTATCCACTCCTGTTTAAGGGACAACTCTTTTAAGGGCGATTTTATGATAAATATACGTATAGCGAGTCCGGGTATAGGGCTACTTACTTGAGTATCCGGACGGTTGCAGCTCAAACCTGCGTCCTCGGATGAATCCGGACACATTGCTTGTGATCCGAAGAACAAATTGTACACCTCCATGGGCGTCGCGCCCGCAAAATGTTGGAGGGCTCGTGGTCCTTTTGGATTAAACTCCCACAGGCGAAGGGGGCGGCGTTTGTAGGGCAGGATGCGGCAAATCAACATAACCTGCGTCACTACGGCCAGATTGATATCTCTTTCCAGGAGATCCCGAACGCGGCCCTGCAACAAGGGCACGTCCTTGGATGGCCCCCAGTTAAGCCCTTTGTTGACCCATGACGCTAGCTGTGGTGGGGGACCCGAGAAAAAAGCAGGTGGCGCTACCCATTTGGTGCCCCTGGGAGCTGTGATATAAAACCACTCTCGTTGCCATAAGCCGAACTCCTCTTGAAAAGAGCCCTCAGACCATGGAGCGTCGGCAATCTTGCTTATAACAGCGCCTGCGCACTCCGCGTGCTGCCCCTCGATCATCTTCGGCTCTACTTTGAAGGTTTTGAGCCACAATCCGAAGTGAGGAGTAATATGGAGGAAGGCCTCACACACGACAATGAACGATGAGATATGGAGGATGGACTCCGGAGCTAAGTCGTGAAATTCCAGCCCGTAATAAAACATGAGCCCCCTAATGAAGGGGTCAATCGGGAAGCCTAGCCCCCGAGTGAGACGCTAACACCACGCTCTCATCGGGCTTGGGAGTGGGAATGACCTGCCCTTGAGCAGGCAACCTATGCAAGATTTCGCCGGTTAGATACCTAGCATCTCTTAACTTTAACACGTCTTCTTCCGTAATGGAGGAAGGCGTCCACCGGCCTTGAAGGTCGGAGCCGGACATCGTTGGAAGTCCGAGGCGCCTGAATCTGAAGCTTTGGGTGTTGGAACTCAAGGTAAGAGGCGGATTTGATTGAGATTGAAAGAAAGGGGTCGAGCCTTGGTCTCTTTATAAAGAGGTTGAATACCAAGAGCCCTCCCCGTGACCGTTTGGGACTCGCCTTCGTTTGAGAAGACATACCAACATGCACGATTGGGTTACCCACGCCCGTATTGATGAGAATCCTGAAATAAGGGGACACGATCTCTGCTTTGACAAGACGTGCCCAGGAAACTGCCTTGCTAAACGCGCTGAGGAGGGACAGTAAAATGATTCAAATAAAGGCTTGGCTGTGGCGTGATGACACGCTACGGAATGCGTCAGCAGACTAAGATTTGTACAAATATTATTCTCTCTACGGTGGTATATGAAACTTATTTTGCAGAGCCGGACACTATCCTTGCGTTCAAAATCTTCTATGAAATATTCGGAGGAGGAACCCGCCTTGCAATGCCGAAGACAATCTGCGCGCCGGACTCGTCGTCATTGAAGCCTGGTTCAGGGGCTACTGAGGGAGTCCCGGATTAGGGGGTGTCCGGATGACCAGACTATAACCTTTGGCCGGACTCCTAGACTATGAAGATACAAGATTGGAGACTTCGTCCCATTTCCGGATGGGACTTTCCTTGGCGTGGAAGGCAAGCTTGGCGATACGAATATGTAGATCTCCTCCCATTGTAACCGACTCTGTGTAACCCTAGCCCTCTCCGGTGTCTATATAAACCAGAGGGTTTTAGTCCATAGGACGAACAACAATCATACCATAGGCTAGCTTCTAGGGTTTAGCCTCTCTGATCTCGTGGTAGATTTACTCTTGTACTACCCATATCATCAATATTAATCAAGCAGGAGTAGGGTTTTACCTCCATCGAGAGGGCCCGAACCTGGGTAAAAACATCCTGTCCCTTGTCTCCTGTTACCATCTGCCTAGACACACAGTTCGGGACCCCCTACCCGAGATCCGCCGGTTTTGAGACCGACAATCCTCTTCTATTTGTAGCTATCTAGCGCTAACTTTCTATCATGCATGCACACGCCCGCCCCCTCTCACACACCCTTAGCGTACCCTCCATCACGCACGTTCATTATTTCTCTTTAGGTCGTCCACCAGTGGTGTGTGTAGGCCCCTGGCTCCTTCTTTCCAGCACACACCGGTCGATATACCTCTCTAGCCAAGTTTGCCTACAACAAACACATATATACTTCCCCTCTTCTCTTCTCACCGTCCATGCCCCCCTATGTCCAATATGATTCCACGCAGGTGCACACTCCCGCCCCTCTTTTCATTGATCACATAATCGCACACTCCTCCCCCCTCGACATGGTAGGCCTCTCGCACCACCTCCTAGCCACACCCTCTCCCCTTGTCTGCCTCTCCGGACCTTATTTGCTTCTACCACATGCAGGCGTGTATATGAACTGATCTCCCTACATATAGCCAGGTCAACTATAATTCGTTTTCACCCAGCACCAATACACTTACCTCGCTAGTTATGTCTCTCCTTTTCTCGGACACACGACGATTGATCTTCCTATGTAGTTACGTATGCTTACCACAACCATATCTTCTCCCCTCATCATCCTTGAATACCTCTCAACCCGTCTCTCACACGCACGGGCATAGACAGACGGACATACCCCGCCCTCTCTTATTGATATTGCACTCATACCCTTTGTTTGTCTAGCAGGCCTCTCCCACCATTTGTGAGACGCCACTCCACCACCAACCCTCCGATGCTCTACCTTTGTCTTTTCCCCAACCTTACTCCTCTGCTACACATATCCATGGATGTCGATCGATCTCCCTCAATACATAGCTAGGTCTCTCTCCTTCCCCACACATATACTAGTCGATCGGTCTCTACCCCCTCCCCCCCCACACACACACACCGATAGTCGAACGTTGTAGGTAGGTATCCATGCCACAGAGAAAAACTGCACCTCTGCCCTCTCAAATTCCAGTAGGCCAGCCGCCCTGTATCTTTGACAAGGGCAAACACAAATTCGATGGCACTCTTTATTGATCGCGCAGCCACACACTTCATCCCTGTTTTCAATTCTATCGATATCTCACGTCCATGACTCCGTTTCACACACATTGCATATGTTATGTTTTTCTGATTGAGATATCATCAACACATTGCCTCTGTTTCGCACGAACCATCTCTCTCACACCCACCCACGTACGTACCTGCACCTAAAGAAGAAGTGCACGCAGGACGCACGTACTCACGTCTCGTTCCCGGCCACACCCGCGCGGGTACATGGTGGAGTTCGTTTTTGTACGAAAAGGCAGCCCACGTGATAATTTGACGCGTGTAGCGGTTGTTTACTCGAAGGAGGTTCGGGTACCACTCCTAGATGGAACAAAGTTTGACTTGACACGTTAGCATTAAATAAAGTTATATATTCCTCAATGGCACGTACAGAATATAAAACGATTGCTGTGGGGAAATGGAAAAATGGGTTTGTATCTTGTCACACCATCTCACACAAGGCCGCCGTGGCCTCTCTCTCTTAGCGTTGGTTAGTGATCTGGTCGCGTCCCGTCCGCAGACGGAAAGGGAGGATGTGCATCGTCTCTCCGTTCGACGGTGCTGAGGCAGCACGTCCCGATCTGCGGTACTTGCCGTTCTCTCTGACCAAGCTCCGGCATGGTAGGGCCTTCGCCACTTGCTCGCTGCTGCAGTATGGGCAGATCCCGGCCGCCGGCGCCCTCCTAGTAACTTCCCATGACCCTCAGGTACAGCTTCCTCCGGCCTTGCTCCAGTGCCCATCTTCCCACCTTGTTGCATGTGGATCTTCTTTAGTTGTTTGCTTAAATCGTATCTCGGCCAGCGTACTTACCATCTTGCAATCTCCTCCTCAAACCATTTTTGATAAACCACCATGTGCTATCTTTCCCTTATTACATGGAACATGCTTCTTTTTTGTCGGCATATGTGTCTTCAACTCGTGTTATTGGGCAGTAATTGTTTCCTTTCGACCTCCTTTTGCAAACATGGCTATCCATTTTCACCTCGTTGCTATTGCGACCTTTTGGTGAACTGCACAAATCACTTTTCTGAAGAGTGTTTTGTGCAGTTCCGCCAAAATGTCACACAGGCAACGTTTTTACATTTCTGTGGGACTGCGGAAAGGGAGATTGGTTTTGCTATCCTCCTCATCCAACTCCGTGCCTAATCTTCTCCAACAAGAAGTTAGTCCTAAAGAGAGATCGTAAGGTGATTGGCTTCTATTTATGTGTGTTATGTTTCATCATCTAGTTCCACTATTATTGTAATCACACTGACTGGATATCTTTGCAAATAGGGATGGTCCGCTCGATTTTAGTGGAGCTGCACAAAATGATCGGATTGTGGTGTCCTTCATACACCTCTTTTTTGGCTACAGAGCTAGGTGAAACTAGCTGCCAAGCAATGAACACTGTGCCAAGGAAATGGATCCATGCCTATGAACAACATCGATCAATTATGTTTTTTTCTTTATTTGTACACCTTGTCACAACTTTGTCTTTAGTTGTGATGTGAATATTGGCGCTGATCTGCGAACCATTGAGATGCATTAGCCATGGTAGTTTCATTTGTATTTGATGGAATGTTGTAACGATATAATCTCGAGGCAAGACACATGAATCCTAAGTTGAAACCTTTTTTTCCTACGAGAACCAAAGTTGAAACCTTCATAGCATCACAGTACAATTTCATCAAAATTATGTGTACATATAAACAAATCCTGAAGGATTGATAGCAATGCCCGAAACAATTCAACTTCGTTTCGTCGACATGTTGGACATCCTTCATCCGGCTCCACCTGCCATGCAACAATATTGAGTGCACAATATAACTTCAGGGAAAGATTCACCCCGGTCGTTGCACCGCAGTAGTAATGACTAGTCAGCAGTCAAATCACAGAGCCCCACCTTCACCACAGTAAGTTGCTCGGATGAAGCAACCATCATTTCTCTGTTCCTTGAATCCGCTGCTACTCCCATATTCCCACAGTAATAAGTTGCTCGGGCGAATCAACCATGTAGGATCGAAAGTATGTCTAGAGGGGGGGGGGGGTGATTAGACTACTTGACCAAATAAAAAACTTATCCTTTTCCCAATTTTAGTCTTTGACAGATTTTAGCTAACTTAGCACAAGTCAAGCAATCTTAACACAATTCGAGCAAGCATGCAAAGAGTATATGAGCATCGGAAAGTAAAGCATGCAACTTGCAAGAATGTAAAGGGAAGGGTTTGGAGAATTCAAACGCAATTGGAGACATGGATGTTTTTGTTGTGGTTCCGATAGGTGGTGCTATCATACATCCACGTTGATGGAGACTTCAACCCATGAAGGGTAACGGCTGCGCGAGTCCACAAAGGGCTCCACCCAAGATGGGTCCACGAAGAAGCAACCTTGTCTATCCCACCATGGCCGTCGCCCACGAAGGACTTGCCTCACTAGCGATAGAACTTCACGAAGTAGGTGATCTCCTTGCCCTTACAAACTCCTTGGTTCAACTCCACAATCTTGTCGAAGGCTCCCAAGTGACACCTAGCCAATCTAGGAAACACCACTCTCCAAGAAGTAACAAATGGTGTGTTGATGATGAACTCCTTGCTCTCGTGCTTCAAATGATAGTCTCCCCAACACTCAACTCTCTCTCACAGGATTTGGATTTGGTGGAAAGAAGATTTGAGTGGAAAGCAACTTGGGGAAGGCTAGAGATCAAGATTCATATGGTAGGAATGGAATATCTTGGTCTTAACACATGAGTAGGTGGTTCTCTCTCAGAAAATGTAAATTGGAAGTGTAGGTTCATTTTGATGGCTCTCTCCACGAATGAAGAGTGGGTGGAGGGGTATATATAGCCTCCACACAAAATCTAACCGTTACACACAACTTGCCAATCTCGGTGGGAACAAATTGAGAAACTCGGTCGGACTGATTCAACAAATCTAGTGACCATTAGGATTTTCGGTGGGACCGACATGCAACTCGGTAGGACCGATATGGTTAGGGTTAGGGCATAACATAATCTCAGTGAGACCGATTACACAAACTCGGTGGGACCGATTTTGGTAATAAGCTAACCAGAGAGTTAGTCAGGTAAACTCGGTGGGACCGGTTCGCTCATTTTGGTGAGACCTAAATGTTACGAAAGAGAAACAGAGAGTTTACATTGCAATCTCGGTGGGACCGATCGCTCATCTCGGTGGTACCGAAACGTTATGAAGAGAAACAGAGAGATTACAATTCCATCTCGATGAGACCGAGATCCCTATCGGTGAGACCGATTTGCCTAGGGTTTGTGGCAGTGTCTATGACATCTGAACTCGGTGGCGCCGGATAGAAAGAATCGGTGGGGCCGAGTTTGACTTTTGGATTAGGTCATTTGTGGATGTGAGAAAGTAGTTGAGGGCTTTGGAGCATATCACTAAGCATTTTGAGCAAGCAAGCCATTAAGCAACACCTCATCCCTCCTTGATAGTATTGGCTTTTCCTATAGACTCAATGTGATCTTGGATCACTAAAATATAAAATGTAGAGTCCTGAGCTTTGAGCTTGAGCCAATCCTTTTGTCCTTAGCATTTTGAGGGGTCCACTTTTATCATCCATGCCATGCCATTCATTGAGCTTTCCCGAAATATTTATCTTGAAATAGCATTAGCTCAATGAGCTATATGTTGTTAGGAATTACCAAAACCACTTAGGGATAGTTGCACTTTCAATCTACCCCTTTTTGGTAATTGATGACAACATATAGATCAAAGCTTCGACAAATGATAATAAGATTGAAAAACATTGTCGCTTTGAGAAGTATGTGAAATGTAAGAGCTCCCCCTAAATTTGTGCATAGTTTAAGATTTGCTTTGGACTGCAAATGCACAATGAGTTAGGATCGTGAGTTACTCTTCCATGTCACATACATCTTGGTGGAGCTCTCAAAATGATAATAATTAAATACATGCACTCATCACCAAGCAAAGTGAATGATCATATAGAGATAAAAGGATAATGTCATCCAACAAGCATTAATGTAGCATATGATCAAACACATGATCATCCAAGTATCACACAGGCATAAAGTATATAAAACAAGCAAATAAAGTTCAACAACCAAAACAAGAGAGAATAAAAAGCAACGCTCTCTCTCTCGAAGCCTATGATCTATACATTTTTCTCCCCCTTTGGCAACAAGTTACCAAAAAGTTCATAGAAAATGCATAGTACTAAATCGACTCTTAGGCTTGGTCTTCAGCTGGTGGTGTGGAAATAACGCTAAGGACGAAGGCATCAGTTGATGAAGATGGAGCTGGTGGAGTAGATGCTGGAGCTGGTGGCACTGAAGCTGTAGCTGGTGCGGATGAAGTTGCTCTGGTGTCTGGAACAGGCACTACAACAGATCTCTGTCCTCTGGGCACTCTAGCAAACGCATCAGTGGTAGTCTTGCCCTTCCTCTCCTGCATGTCATCCTGAAGTTGCTCCACAATTGACTGTATCTCAGTGACCTTCACATCCAAGTCATAGAACTTCTGCTCCATGATCCTCTCCAGGCTCTCCTGGTTTTTAGTCAGGGTGGCCAATCCCTTCTCAATCCTCAGAGTGGAGGCAATCAAGTAGCCAAGCTGATCTTGCTTGCTCTTCAGGAAATACTGAGATGCCTCATCAATGGTTGGCATCTTTGCAGCCTTTTCAGTCCTTGCCTTCTCCTTCTTCGCTTGTGCTTGCACAGAAGATGGTTCATCTTCATCCATAACCACTGTGTTATCCTCAAAATCTGGGTAGATGGGCATGTGTTCCTTGTCCAAGAGGTATGTGCCAGTGCCCATCTTGGAGTTGATTAGCTCCTGGATCTTTGGGGCATACCCACAACTTCTCTTTTGGCCAGCAGCTGTCCTCTTGATAGTTTCCACTATGAGGCTCATGACCTTGAACTTTTGAGGCACATCAAATATGTGAAGCAGGTTGATAGCATGGCCTCTGATCATCTTGTGATCACCTGACTTAGGCAAAAGAGTGTGCCTGAGGATCCAGTTGATTGTTGGCAATCCTGACAGAAGGTAATGTACTGATCCAAACTTGTGTATTTCAATAGCAGCATCTGGGATCTCTCTGTACATATGTGCCATGGAGTTGTGATCCTTCTTCTTCTTGGCATAGACATCCAAGTCATCCTCTTTCTCCTTAGGTGCATTGATCATATTTGTCCATTCTTCAACTATTGATTGGTACCTAGTACCTTCAGATATCCAGACAATCCTTCCATCTAGATAGAAGTGAGTTGTGGAGTAGAACTGCATAATAAGCTCATCATTCCACTTTGTGAGCTTCTTCCCAACAAAGTCATCCACTCCACAAGCATTGAAACTGTCATACACTCCTGGATAGTGCTCTTCATTTTCCCCGATGTATTTCTAGTCCACCCATCTCATATCACAGACTATTGGCTTCTTGTCAAGCAACACCGTCTCATAGAAATCATGTTGTTCCTTTGTATGGAACCTATAGTCCACAACAGTTCTCCTCCTGACCGTATAGGGATCAGTCAATCTCCACTGTCTGAGTCATGCATCCTTCCTCAACTTCATATCCTCAGCTACAGGATGAACATCATTGTGATCTGGAATTTTGGGCTTCAACTTCCTCAAGACATGTTCCTCATCATCTTCTTCTTCAGCAGCAGCTTCATGCACTGGGGCCTTGTTCTTCTCTCCAGCAGGAATATTCCTTGTATTCCTCTTGGGTGTAGCTTTGAGCTTTGGAGCAGCTACCTTGGGAGCTTCTTTGGGCTTTGATGAAGCTGCCCCTAACCTGATGGCATCACCCATAAGCTTTTGAGCTTTAGGTGTTGGTGCAGCAACCTCTTCCTCTTCTTCTTCTTCCATCATGGAAGGCTTTCCAACAACCCTGGCCATGGTCTTCTTGACCCTTTCCTTCCTCTTCTTCCCTTCTGCAGCAGCCTCTTTGGGTTCAGATTCCAAAGGTACTTGAGTGGAGGCTCTTGCTTTAGACATGGGAATTCTTCTTGCCGATGCTTTGGTCCTCATGCCAGGCTTAGTGGCAGCAGCTGTGCCATATTCCTTCTTGAGAACCTTCTTCTTGGAAGTGGCCTCATCCTCAACAGCCACATAGTCTTCATCCTCAGACTCTGAGGTTCTCTTCTTTCTGGCCTTGGTGGCTGCCTTGGGTAAGTTTTTGGGTGTGCTCCTGCTACCATCATAGCTGCTAGAGGGACTAGTGCCCTCACTCATGTGAACCTGTTCCTCAGACTTGTTCTGACTGTCACTTTGATCAGACATGTTGCAAATACTGACAGCAGACCCTGTGAATAGATATATATGAGGTAGATAGGACGAGCATCACAAAATACAGAGGTTTTTGCAAAAGAATGAGTCAAAAACTTAGTTTTAGTTTTCCACAGAAAGCATTTCGGATCTATTGATTTGTAAACTCGGTGATACTGAAGCAGCTTTTGGAACCTAAACTAGTGAACTCGGTCAGACTGAGTCACAGTTCGGTGGCACCGAGACTGCTAGGGTTTCACAAAGTCCTAAACTCGGTCATACCGATTTGCAATTCTCGGTCAGACCGAGAATCACATGTGCAATGGCCTTGGCCAAATCGGTGGAACCGATTTCTACAACTCGGTTGGTCCGAGATGGTTTCGGCGGAAACCTAACCCTAAATTTTCAATCCACAACTAAACTATGGAGTGTTTTCGCTGGATAAGATGATCTCAATCATGGCAAGATACATGGCCAAACAATGTGCTAGGAATCGGAGTGAGATTAGCACAAGGATCAAGTCCATACCCTAGTTCGGCGATGGACTTGCTACGGCGGCAACGGCAGAGACGATTCCCGTTGACGGCGGCGGAGACCAACAGTGGGGGGCAGCTGGCGATGACGAGGATGATCCGGAGACCCAGCGAGGCAGAGCAGGCTGAGCGCGGGCGAAGGGATTCAGAGAAATTTCCAAATTTTGGCCCGTGGATATATATAGCATGACCCTGTCGGTGTGACCGAGTGGAACAACTCGGTGGCACCGAGATGCATAACTGCAAGCAGTTACTGCAACTCGGTGTGACCGAAAAGTTCAAATCGGTTGCATCGAGATTGAAAACCTAGATCGACTTAGTGATCTCGGTATGACCGAAATGGAAGAACCGGTCAGACCGAAATGAGAAGTTTTGGAAGTTTAAGTCTATGATTAATCGGGGACTCCGAGTGCTCCTCACACAGAGTGGTTCGAATCTGACTTGATAAAACTTTGTGATGTAGCATGAATAGAGTTTGTGACAAGAAAAGCATAGATAGCTAGAGAAGGTTCTTAGGCATTCTTGTCCATCCACTTGGCAAAAGAAAAGAAAACAAACAATCAAAACTACAAGTGGATGTCCTCGAATGAGTGAAATATGCAACCAACATGCTCACACAATAAAATGACAAATGAAATATGTGGCAAAGCATGCACAACCATTCTAGCATCTATCAAGCAATTGGCGATGACTAGGTCATCTATATATGAGTATATTGACTTAGGAGTCAAATGAGAACATCTGATCATAGGTCATACTCATTGTTTAAGCTCAAGTGGGGTTGCCACTTTTACATAATGCATCATTGTGTTCACATCATTAGACTTGCTTTAGCTCAATTCTTAGAGTAAAGCTCCCCCTAGATGTGAGATCCCCCCTAAGAGGGATGAACTAACCTTGGGTTTTGTCGATGATGACTTCATGTAGGTGTTGAAGATGTGGATGCTCAATGTTGATGTAGATCATTTGGAGCAATCCTTTGGAGTGAGTTGCACTTTCAATACCTACACGGGTTAGTCCCACAAGGAACAAACAAGGATATCCATAGACATAGAGTGATGCACACACAAGATGATGTCTATGAAAGCATTAGGTTACCTTGTCCCTTGTCTTACCAACAAGAGGGTTTGTGACTCCATGAACTAGTGCAAGATGTGGAAGTTGATTGCACATGTCCTTGCCAAAATGATATGAGTGAAATATGTTGGCGGAGTCGCCCTCAAGAACTCTCTAGTTCTTCTTCTTCGGGATCCACATCATTTTGATGGGAATCCTTGGAGTTGCAGTCGTACTTGATGAAGTAGAACTTGATGTAGTCTTGGGAACCCACTTGACCAAGGCCTTAGGAGCTTCTTCAAATGCATCAATCTCCTCTTGAAGCTTGTCCTTGCCTTTTTGCTTGTGGTCTTGTGGTGGAAGATCATCTTGAGCTTGTGTTCCTTTGAAGGAAGTAGGATCATACTTCTCTTGTTGAGGAACAAACTTCGTCTTGGGGTATTGATCTTCTTCCCACTCAACTCCATTGGCATTGAACTTTCGTTCAAAACCAACACCTTGGTTCTTCCGGTGTTGTCGGAGTAATTGGCGACGGGTACCCCGAAGATGGCAAGACAATTATTCAAGACATCGGGGCTAGCAAAGCCCCTCAGTCCGACTGCCCGGCCAGGCCGGTTGCCGGCTGCTGACTATGCCAACCAGTCGGCTGCCGACTGCACCAACGAGCCGGCTGCCGACTGCAGCCCGACCCGACACCGACAAGACATCGACGAGATAACCGTACCGCAACATCATCTATAGTGTATCTGTCCCTGGGCACTGTTTTATAAAGTGCACCAGGGACAAAGAGGCATGCACATCACGTACATGGGCATGGAGCCCCATGCCCACTTGCCCCCCCACGCACTACCTAGCTTAGGTAGTAAGCTACCCAACACTATATATAGCTAGCTCCATCCATCCATCAGGGGAGGAACCCACACACACGCATGAGAACACACACTCATTCGACCACACATGGCCAGGCACATTTGCCACACTAGCTAGCTAGCCCTCATTGCTACTGATCTCAGATACAGCTCCAGGAGCACTCTGTATTAGATATATCAGATACACACAGACATGCAGCAGTAGGAGTATTATCTCTCCGGAGAGCTCCGAAGCTGGGTAAACCACCGCGTGCTACTCGCATACCCGCTCCCGGGCCTATCAGCAGCAGTCTTACCCTCACACTAAGCCCTTGTGGCATATGTCGTCTTGCACCCCCCCCCGTGAGAATACCACGACATTTGGCGCCCACCGTGGTGTGGTACTACTACTATGCTACCATGCTTTTGCTGGTTTCGCTGTCCGGGTGGGACCCTTTTTTCTTCATCGCCTCCGCCGCGGCGTCGCGCCGTCTCTCCGGTAGCGCTCGGGGGCTCGACATCAACCCGCCACCAGAGCGGCCACGAGGGGTGGCGCGTCCTCGCCGTCAGCCCCTCCGTCCTTGCCATTGCGACGCCGACCATGCGTCCGCGCGCGTGCCTCGCGCCGCCTTGCTTCGGTTGGTCGCGTCCGTCCGCCCGCCGCTCTGTGCCACGGCCGCGCGTCCACTCCTTTCCGTGCTGCGTCTAGCTCCGGCCGAAATGCGTGGCTGCTCCTCCATGCCAGCAAGCCAAACCATCGCCCATACACTGCTAATACATTGGTCGCATGCAAGCAAGACATGCCCAATACGCCACCCATGCATTATTGCTAGCCAATGGCCGTAAAACCATACTATCATACAGTGGTTGGACACTGCCCGTACAGTGCTCGCATGTCTCTTGTACCGTGGCCGGACGCGAAAAGGATGACACCCGCACGTTAGCCGACCGTCGCCTGTGCTGCTCGCACGCTGTTCCCGCCCCTGCGCGTCCGCGCACGACCCCGTGTTCACGCGCCCGCGCGCATCCCCGTGTCTTCGCACCGGACAGCCGGGTTGCCGCTGCCGCCTCCCACGCGCGGGCAACGCTCACCGGCTCCGGCTCCACATCCGTCCGCCTGGTCGCCGCGAGCTCGCCTCCGCCTTCTCACCGCACCTCACCCCGTGGCCTCCTCCGCTCGGCTGCGCCCCGGTGGCCCTCCGAGGCCGCGCGCCCGCGTCGGGTCGCCGCGACCCGGCCTCGCCGCCTCCCACATTCACCCGCGCGTGGCTCCGCGACCTCACCCGCAGGCTTCGGCCTCCCTGCCGCTCCGGCCTCACACGCCCGCCGGCTTGACGCCTACCCGGCCGGCTCCAGGTCGCTGTGCCCTTGGCCGCCTGCAGCGCCTTCGCCCGCACCCAGACCACCCGTCGTCGTCCCGCCCGAGTCTCAGTCATCCCGCGGCCGCGGCCACGCCCCCGCCGGCTCCCCGCCCCGTGCTGGCCGGCTTCAGCATCAGCGCCGTCCGGCTTCGGGTCCCGTTCCACCTCCTCGATGCACCCGCGGTTCTCGGGCCGGCTCCGCCACTTGCCCCCGGACTCACACAAGGGCTACTCCTCGCTCCGACCTCGGCTGCGCGCCCCGACCTCCGCGCGGCTCCGCCTCCTCCGCCCGTGGCCCGGCCTCCCGCGCTATCGCGCCGCCTTCGCCACCCGGCCTGCACCGAGTCCGGCTCCTCCCGCACGCGTCGTGTGGCTCTGGGTTGCCGACGCCTCCATTCGACTCCCCTGCGCCGCCTGGCCACACGTCTGCCTCGTGCACGCCGACTGCACGGCCGGCCTGGCCGGCTGCCGGCGCACCCGGCTCCCGCTCCCCCACCGATGTGGCCGGCTGCCCACGCGGGAACGTGCAAAGAGAGAAAGAAAGGAAAGGGCCGAAGAAAGGGCCGACTACCTAAGGTCCGGCTAGAAAAGTCAACGGGGCCGGCTGCTCGAAGCAAAAGAAAGAGCTGCCAGCTGAGAAAAGTGGCCGACTCCCAGAGAAGAAAAGTCTAGCCGGCTGACAAAAAAAAAGAGAGAAGTCAGAGGCTGAGTGCCCATAGCCGGCTGACAAAAGAAAAGAAGCAGAGATAGAAAAGCATCCATCCGGCTGCTTGTGCAAAAAAAAAGGCCGAGTACCTGCTAGCCGGCTGAAGAGAAAAACTGAGGCCGACTGGTGGCGTCCGGCTGCTCACATGCAGTCAGAAAAAAGAGAGGATCCAACTTTGCAGACTGCAGTCCAGCCGACTGCTCCGCTCAACAGCCCGCGTTGCCGCTGGGCCGGGCTAATTCGTCTGCCCGCTTCGTCGCCTGGCTGACCGACGAGTCGGTCCGTCTGAGCACAACCGGCTGATGAGAAAGAGAGAAGAAGACAAAGTAGTTGCCGGGAGATCCGGCCCGACTGCTCAGCAGTCGGCCCGAATCTCGGGGGCTACACCCAGCGGGTGCGCTGACGCACCCCCGCGAAAAAGAAGACAAAGTAGTCACCGAGAGATCCGGCTCGACTGCTCAGCAGTCGGCCCGAATTTCGGGGGCTACACCCAGCGGGTGCACTGACACGCCCCCACGAAGATTGCAGACAAGTGAAGAGTTTGAAGGAAATATGCCCTAGAGGCAATAATAAAGTTATTATTTATTTCCTTATATCATGATAAATGTTTATTATTCATGCTAGAATTGTATTAACCGGAAACATAATACATGTGTGAATACATAGACAAACAGAGTGTCACTAGTATGCCTCTACTTGACTAGCTCGTTAATCAAAGATGGTTATGTTTCCTAACCATGAACAATAAGTTGTTATTTGATTAACGAGGTCACATCATTAGTAGAATGATCTGATTGACATGACCCATTCCATTAGCTTAGCACCCGATCGTTTAGTATGTTGCTATTGCTTTCTTCATGACTTATACATGTTCCTATGACTATGAGATTATGCAACTCCCGTTTACCGGAGGAACACTTTGGGTACTACCAAACGTCACAACGTAACTGGGTGATTATAAAGGAGTACTACAGGTGTCTCCAATGGTCGATGTTGGGTTGGCGTATTTCGAGATTAGGATTTGTCACTCCGATTGTCGGAGAGGTATCTCTGGGCCCTCTCGGTAATACACATCACATAAGCCTTGCAAGCATTACAACTAATATGTTAGTTGTGAGATGATGTATTACGGAACGAGTAAAGAGACTTGCCGGTAACGAGATTGAACTAGGTATTGGATACCGACGATCGAATCTCGGGCAAGTAACATACCGATGACAAAGGGAACAACGTATGTTGTTATGCGGTCTGACCGATAAAGATCTTCGTAGAATATGTAGGAGCCAATATGGGCATCCAGGTCCCGCTATTGGTTATTGACCAGAGACGTGTCTCGGTCATGTCTACATTGTTCTCGAACCCGTAGGGTCCGCACGCTTAAGGTTACGATGACAGTTATATTATGAGTTTATGCATTTTGATGTACCGAAGGTTGTTCGGAGTCCCGGATGTGATCACGGACATGACGAGGAGTCTCGAAATGGTCGAGACATAAAGATTGATATATTGGAAGCCTATGTTTGGATATCGGAAGTGTTCCGGGTGAAATCGGGATTTTACCGGAATACCGGGAGGGTTACCGGAACCCCCCGGGAGCTATTTGGGCCATAGTGGGCCTTAGTGGAAAAGAGAAGGGGCTGCCCTAGATGGGCTGCGCGCCCCCCCTTCCCCTAGTCCTATTAGGACTAGGAGAGGTGGCCGGCCCCCTCCTCCTCTTTTCCCCTCCGAGGAATCCTAGTTGGACTAGGATTGGAGGGGGAATCCTACTCCCAGTGGGAGTAGGACTCTCCTGCGCCTCCCCCCCTTGGCCGGCCAGCCTCCCCTCCTCTCCTCCTTTATATACGGAGGCAGGGGCACCTCTAAACACACAAGTTGACACAAGTTGATCCACGTGATCGATTCCTTAGCCGTGTGCGGTGCCCCCTGCCACCATATTCCTCGATAATACTGTAGCGGAGTTTAGGCGAAGCCCTGCCGCTGTAGTTCATCAAGATCGTCACCACGCCGTCGTGCTGACGGAACTCTTCCCCGACACTTTGCTGGATCGGAGTCCGGGGATCGTCATCGAGCTGAACGTGTGCTCGAACTCGGAGGTGCCGTAGTTTCGGTGCTTGATCGGTTGGATCGTGAAGACGTACGACTACTTCCTCTACGTCGTGTCATCGCTTCCGCAGTCGGTCTGCGTAGGGTACGTAGACAACACTCTCCTCTCGTTGCTATGCATCACATGATCCTGTGTGCGCGTAGGAAAATTTTTGAAATTACTACGAAACCCAACAGAGTTTTGTCCGGCTGCCAGCAGCCGGCAGAAGAGAAAAAAGAAGAAGAGGGCGCTGCCAGACTCCTCGCCGCCTGGCCGACTGCGCCAAGCTGGCTCGGCCGCGTTCTGCTCGCCGCCTGGCCGGTCAAGCCCGACCGGCTGGACCCTCCTCGAGCACCCGGAGGCTCGAGGGCTACACCCAGCGGGTGCGCCGGTGCGCTCTGCGAGTGCCGAGCCGCGCCGGCTGTCTTCGACAACCTCTGCCACAACTTCACGAAAATCAATGTGAGCTCTTCACCCGCATATTTTTTGCATCACGCAAGCATGGATAACTCCAAGCGATGCTCGGTGGCTATCTCCGCATTTTATTACAGTTGCATCACTGTTCACCCCGGCGCCAGCCAGAGTTGGCCCAGGGGCTGGCCGCTTGGCCTGAGACGTTAGTTCCCGTAGACGGCTCAGTAGTGTGCGCGGTACGAAAGTCCCACTCTCAGTCACAGACCGCAGAGCGGCTGTCCGACTAGCAAGAGTGAACGCTGGAGGCCACCCACGCGAAAAACGTCCAGGAAGAAAAACGCTTCGGGCGACCCGACCGTTTCCTTTACAAGTATCTACTCGGTTGAATTTGCTCCCAGACTCTGAGTACTGTACACTCCGCTTCGCGGCCCACTCTCAACCACAGACTGCAGAGCGGCTGTCCGGCGAGCAAGAGCACAAGCCAAAAAGCGGAGGGAACACGAAAAAGATTTAGGGGGCTCGGACAAAACCGAGTCGGCACCCTCCGCATAAAACTTGCAATGCTAAAAGCAATCATTTGATATATCTGCATGGACTAACTTTGTCTTTTTCATGATCATTTCCATGAATACTCGCCAAAAAACCTCCGCCCAACTTTGCCAAGTTGCCAGGAGGCTTGGGGGCTACTGTCGGAGTAATTGGCGACGGGTACCCCAAAGACGGCAAGACAATTATTCAAGACATCGGGGCTAGCAAAGCCCCTTAGTCCGACTATCCGGCCAGGCCGGCTGCCGGCTACCGACTGTGCCAACCAGTCGGCTGCCGACTGCGCCAACGAGCCGGCTGCCGACTGCAGCCCGACCCGACACCGATAAGACATCGATGAGACAACCGTACCGCGACATCATCTACAGTGTATCTGTCCCTGGGCACTGTTTTATAAAGTGCACCAGGGACAAAGAGGCATGCACATCACGTACATGGGCATGGAGCCCCATGCCCACTTGCCCCCCCCCCCCACGCACTACCTAGCTTAGGTAGTAAGCTACCCAACACTATATATAGCTAGCTCCATCCATCCATCAGGGGAGGAACCCACACACACGCATGAGAACACACACTCATTCGGCCACACATGGCCAGGCACATTTGCCACACTAGCTAGCTAGCCCTCATTGCTACTGATCTCAGATACAGCTCCAGGAGCACTCTGTACTAGATATATCAGATACACACAGACATGCAGCAGTAGGTGTATTATCTCTCCGGAGACCTCCGAAGCTAGCTAAACCACCGCGTGCTACTCGCATACCCGCTCCCGGGCCTATCAGCAGCAGTCTTACCCTCACACTAAGCGCTTGTGGCATATGTCGTCTTGCACCCCCCCGTGAGAATACCACGACAGGTGCCTTCCTTGCTTGCGTACAATTTCCTCAAATTGCTTACTCCCTGCAAGGCTCTTGTAAATGCCTTTCTCTATAATTCCCTTCAATAAGCTATTTTCTTGCTCAAGTGTAACTTGGCTAAGAGAATCATTAGTGGAATCAAGAGAACTACCTGAAGCAACAACATTGGATTTAACATGATTATTGTTACTACTAGAGGAAGAATCCTTCTTGTTCTTGTTACTAGACTTGACTTGAGGCATGTAAGTAGATAAGAGTAAACGCTTGGCAATGTAAGAAGAACTTTTCTTGCGAAGATCATCATTGATTGCCTTTAAGAACTCATGCTCTTGCTCAAGGTTATGCTTTTCAAAGCGTAACTTCTCATGAGTCCTTAAAAGTTCTTGATGATCCCCTAAGATAGTTTCATGAGCTAACTTAAGAGTGTTTAGTTCTTTAGTTAGGAGCTCAATCTTCTCCTTATCATTGTCATTCGTTTCACCTTGATTAACATGATTAATTGATGTTTCATCATAGTATTCATCACTAGAGTTGTCAATAAGTAAATCATCATCACCTAACAAGTCATATTCATCACTATTGAAATCAACATACTCGGGGTGTGTTACCTTTGGGCCTTTAGCCATGAAGCATCTTCCAAGTCCTTCATTTGGTGGGTCAAATATGTCGTAGGAGTTGGTTTACACAAGTGCTAGATCGGCAACACCCTCATCTTGAGTATGTTTGGAGTCGGAGTGATAGCTTCTCTCGAAGTGATTGTCGGAGTCGGAGTCGGATACCCATTCACCAACATGAGCTTGATGTCTTCGTTTTGTGTAGTTCCTTGATGACTTGTCCTTCCTTTCCGAACCCTTGCTTCTCCGGGATGTTCTTCATTCATAACGATCATCTCTACTCCTTCTCTCTCTTGGTAGTGATTCTTCTCTTCTACTTCTCCTCTTAGGTGATTCTTCTCTTCTTTTGTAGGGAGCCATACACTCATTGGAATAGTGTCCGGGTCTTCCACAATTGTAGCAATTACGCTCTCGACTACAAGATCTTTTGTCATTGTAGGACCTTGACTTGGAGCTTCTCTCTTTGCTTCTACTCTTGTAGAACTTGTTGAAGTTCTTCACCATTAGGCTCAATTCTTCATTGAAGGTTTGTTTCCCAGTTGATGATGTGGGAGCTTCACATGAGGCTTTGTAAGCACCACTTGACTTGTTGTGGAGCTCCTCCTTATCCTTGAGTGACATCTCATGAGCAACAATTCTTCTAATGACTTCCGTTGGCTTGAGATTCTTGTAGTTGGGCATCATTTGGATCAATGTGCACACGGTATCATATTTTCCGTCCAAATCTCTTAGGATCTTCTTGATGATGAATTTGTCGATCATCTCTTCACTTCCCAAGCCGGCAATCTCATTTGTAATGAGCGCAAGCCTAGAGTACATTTCAGCGACGCCTTCACCATCCTTCATTTTGAACTTGTCAAGTTGACTTTGAAGCACATCCAACTTGGATTCCTTGACGGAGTCGGTACCTTCATGCATATCAATCAAAGTGTCCCAAATTTCCTTTGCATTCTCAAGACGGCTGACTTTGTTGAATTCTTCGGGGCACAATCCGTTGAAGAGGATATCACAAGCTTGAGCGCTGTATTGCAACATCTTCAACTCATCCGCGCTAGCTTCACGGTTCGGTTCTCTCCAATCAAAGAATTCACCTTGCAAGCCAATACACACGATAGCCCAAACGACAGGGTTATGTCCAAGAATATGCATTTTCATCTTGCTTCCAACTAGAAAAATTAGTACCATCAAAGTAAGGACCTCTACGATGATAGTTTCCCTTGCTAGACGCCATACTCTCCTAGGTTGTGAAACCAAGGCTATGATTACCAAAAGCTATGGAAAAGCAAATGGAGACCAAAGCTCTGATACCACTTGTAGGATCGAAAGTATGTCTAGAGGGGGTGATTAGACTACTTGACCAAATAAAAACTTATCATTTTCCCAATTTTAGTCTTTGACAGATTTTAGCTAACTAAGCACAAGTCAAGCAATCATAACACAATTCAAGCAAGCATGCAAAGAGTATATGAGCAGCGGAAAGTAAAGCATGCAACTTGCAAGAATGTAAAGGGAAGGGTTTGGAGAATTCAAACGCAATTGGAGACACATATGTTTTTGTCGTGGTTCCGATAGGTGGTGCTATCATACATCCACGTTGATGGAGACTTCAACCCACGAAGGGTAACGGCTGCGCGAGTCCATGAAGGGCTCCACCCAAGAAGGGTCCACAAAGAAGCAACCTTGTCTATCCCACCATGGCCGTCGCCCATGAAGGACTTGCCTCACTAGCGGTAGATCTTCATGAAGTAGGCGATCTCCTTGCCCTTACAAACTCCTTGGTTCAACTCCACAATCTTGTCGGAGGCTCCCAAGTGACACCTAGCCAATCTAGGAGACACCACTCTCCAAGAAGTAACAAATGGTGTGTTGATGATGAACTCCTTGCTCTCGTGCTTCAAATGATAGTCTCCTCAACACTCAACTCTCTCTCACAGGATTTGGATTTGGTGGAAAGAAGATTTGAGTGGAAAGCAACTTGGGGAAGGCTAGAGATCAAGATTCATATGGTAGGAATGGAATATCTTGGTCTCAACACATGAGTAGGTGGTTCTCTCTCATAAAATGTAAGTTAGAAGTGTAGGTTCATTCTGATGGCTCTCTCCACGAATGAAGAGTGGGTGGAGGGGTATATATAGCCTCCACACAAAATCTAACTATTACACACAACTTGCCAATCTCGTTGGGACCGAATTGAGAAACTTGGTCGGACCAATTCAACAAATGTAGTGACCGCTAGGATTTTAGGTGGGACCGACATGCAACTTGGTAGGACCGATATGGTTAGGGTTAGGGCATAACATAATCTCGATGAGACTGATTACACAAACTCGGTGGGACCGATTTTGGTAATAAGCTAACCAGAGAGTTGGTCAGGTAAACTCGGTGGGGCCGGTTCACTCATTTCGGTGAGACCAAAATGTTACGAAAGGGAAACAGAGAGTTTACATTGCAATCTCAGTGGGACCGATCGCTCATCTCGGTGGTACCGAAACATTACAAAGAGAAACAGAGAGATTACAATCCCATCTTGGTGAGACCGAGATCCCTATCGGTGAGACCGATTTGCCTAGGGTTTATGGCAGTGGCTATGACATCTGAACTCGGTGGCACCAGAAAGAAAGAATCGGTGGGGCCGAGTTTGACTTTTGTATTAGGTCATATGTGGATGTGATAAAGTAGTTGAGGGCTTTGGAGCATATCACTAAGCATTTTGAGCAAGCAAGCCATTAAGAAACACCTCATCCCTCCTTGATAGTATTGGCTTTTCCTATAGACTCAATGTGATCTTGGATCACTAAAATATAAAATGTAGAGTCCTGAGCTTTGAGCTTGAGCCAATCCTTTTTTCTTTAGCATTTTGAGGGGTCCACTTTTCTCATCCATGCCATGCCATTCATTGAGCGTTCCTGAAATATTTATCTTGAAATAGCATTAGCTCAATGAGCTATATGTTGTTAGGAATTACCGAAACCACCTAGGGATAGTTGCACTTTCAAACCATCACTATATCCGCTCACGTGTGATGACCACAGGAGCTATCCATTCAGATTGCATGTTAAAAAATAAAGGTCGATAACTAATGCGGCAAACTTTCAAAAAAACACTAATGCGGCACCTCGGGCCAACACAGCTAGATCGCATTTTGCACGAGAAATTACACACCATGTTTCGTTGACATGTGGTCCCGTTCCAACATATCAGTGAGACGTCGACGATTAGCAGTATTTCCAAACGGACGTGTAGGCCGGGGCGCCTCTTCGTGAACCGTGGCAAACTGGCAACCGTCCATCGACTCTTCGCCTTTCCCTCTCGATTTGGAACTGATGTCGCACACTCTTCCTCTCCCTCCTCCATTTTCCTTCAGCCCTTCACCCTTTCTTCTGCCATTGTTCGATCGTATTCTCCATGGAGGAACAGGCCGGAAACGACCCCGTTATTCTTGCCCCGATCTGAAAGATGATGTGGTGGAGGAACTCATTGATCGGTGCGACGTCATCACCTCGGCTAGCATGGCAGGTTTGTTCAAGCCCATTCTCGACTCAACTAATAACATCATTACAAGGAACCCAAGAGTCAAGGAGCGGTTTGATCTCCCCTATCTTCTTCGCCGTGACCCTGATAACTACTGGCGTGGGGACGACGGAGGCCTCGCCTTGTGCAAGTTGATGCCGCTTGATAATGATACGTATGATGTTAAGATGCCATCGCTTGAGGGCAAGGATTGGGCAGGCGCAAATGGAGATTGGGTTGTTTACATTGGGTCCAACTGCGAGTCGGAACTTGTGAATGTGTACACTCGTGACCGGGTTCCACTTCCAAAAATCTCGGCAGACTGCCCAGAGGTTGAGCACACCGGTACTGTACGCACGTTCAAATACGATCATGGTGAATGTCTTCTACAGAAGATAGCAATTTGTCGAGTTCCCAACCGCTCTTGGAATTACAACAACTGTGAAGTTGTTGCTATCTTCGACAAGCTTGTTGCCGTCCTTCGTGGTTCGACTGGATGGATATTTCTCAAAAATCAGTTTCTATACACGGATGTGTATTGTGATGCAATTCAATACGAGGGCCTTGTGTTTGCTGCCACCACTTGTGGCACTGTTTTTGCATGGAATCCTTATACTTTCGGTATGTTTGTCTTCCACTGTAATTATAATTGTTTCATCCACATGCATGCAGGTTAGCAAGTTTCCCTTTACTAATTAACCTTCTCCTTGTGTTTTCAAGGTCCTGTGAACATTCCACCACCTATACTTGAAAAAATTTATAACCAAGGGGGTGATGATGATGGTGATGACCACGAGCATGAGGACGAGCAGAACGTATATACTCAGTGGCGCCTGGCAACTAATTCCAATGGATCACCTCTTCTTGTGTGTATACAGCGCACTGAGTTTGTTACTACTGAGGGAGCACATGTTGTCTCCCATGGTCGCACTCTCCGGACCTATTCCAACACCCGTTGCATGGTATTCGGGATGGATACTAGTGTGCCAGCGCCAACACCTTCTCCCTGGTACAGAATTGATAGTCTTGGAGAAAACTCGCTCTTCCTTGGACAAAACTATCCGATGATGGTGAAAGGCGATCCAACTGCTGTTGACACAACATTACTAGTACCATTTATGAGAAGAAACTGTGTCTATACCTCGGACATTTTGGTGGTTCCCTACCCTGGTACTGATATAGTAGGCCGCTTCAGCCTGGATGATCAGTCCTGTGTTGGTCTCGAGATTGACAATAGATGGCCCGTCCCAGGGAATCACTTGTGGTTCAAAGCAAGTGTTTCCAACGCTGAGGAATGGTTGAGTTGAAGTTCATTTCATTGCTTGTTATTTGTTGTGTGGTGAAAACTTTAGTATTTATAATGTATCCTCGTTGTCGATGTGGGTTGATGACCTGTTGTATGTGATAAAATGGTATGCCTGTGATAAACTTACTAAATTTATGAATGGCTTTCGAGTCGCTTCTCTGAGTGAGTGGTGCGACAAGGCAAAAAAATATTTTTCGGATACATAATTGTACGTGCATTAAAACATGTTATCGGATGAGGCCAATCAACAATAATAGTACACTATTTGTACTAGCTTCACATGCTTCGCGCGTCGGGCGGGTGTTTTTACTGTAGCCATATGTTAATATGTGTTTGCTATACATAATCAGCACCTCGAATCCTCGATACTAATAGTATATAGTAGGAGTAAGTAGTAGGAGTAGTAGGGTGTCATGGGCCAGAACAAGCATTCACGTCCAGGAGTACATCACACGCCACCACCACGACATCCATCTGACACCATATTATTTCTTGGAGTCCATGCTAGAGCAATCTCTTCAACCTTGTCGTTTCTCTAACTTCAGCCATCGCGCGGCGGGCGAGGTAGGGGTTTGCCGATAGTCGGTTTCCTCAACTGCGGTCCCACTTGTAAGGCCAACTCCAACGCATGACCCCAAATGGACCTTCGTTTTGCACGAACTCCAACGATAATTTTGACTAGACAAGCAAGACCAAAGAAAATAAGAACCACAAGAATACATTTTACTACTCCTGTAAGTTGGATTAGTGCCCTCTCGATGCATTCATTGTTGATCTGCGAAGGCTCGATCTTGCGTGCTTCTTTCTTCTTCGAGCGTAAAGAAGTAGACGTTGCTTCCTCGCATCTAGTCTCATGTCTAGCCTCTTTTCTAGTAGGAGTATCAACAAGTGCACTAATCTCATCTCTAGCCTCTATGCTAGCTAAAAGTGCTAGAACATCTACTAAATTGCGCTCTATCAATATATGGATGTACTCTTCTTCCCAATACCAAGGCTTGCATCCATTCTACTCCCTCCATTGCACAATATATGCCTTCTATTTGTCAAAATATGTATGTATCTAGACATGTTTTAGTATATAGGTACATCCATTTTTGGACAAATGGAAGTCAAGTATTTTGGAACGGAGGGAGTACACAATAAATTTTTTAAGTTAGCACAACTAGTCTAATCCGAGAGCACAACCGAAGATTTGGTCGGGTTCTTCCTCCTTTTGCCGACACGTGGGACATCCAGCATCCAGGTCATGTCATGAAAGAAAATAGAGTGGTAGTTGAAGCCACGTGATGTGCATCTTGGGTTAAACTATAAATAGAATCTTACTACTCTTGAGTAACTCCAAAAGCGACCACCGAAGATCTTTATTGGATTTGTTTTTCATCACCAGCACGTCGAGGTGAAAGATGTGCAGGTTCAGTGGGTCCTCTTGCATTTTCACTGACATGTGGGACCGCATGTGAGCAAACAAACAATGGGATCCGCGCGTCCGCTGGCTGGCTGAGAAGAGAGATAGAGGAGGGCTGAGCACGGACTCCAGGAAATTTGTTCTACATAACCAGCACCTTGATATTCGCGTGTGGTTGTTTCTAGAATAAAAAAAAGGAGGTACCCCTACTTATGTTACTCCCACTACGCCTAGCCTAAGGTTAGTAGGTGACCTTGCGCTTGGCTCTTCGCCTCTTTCGGAAGTCGATGGTTCTACAGTAGTGCTTCTGGCAATCTGACACCAAATGAACTGCTGCACGTCCACCGCTTGTAAGCAAAAGTTTCTCCTCATGCTGCGAGCCACCACGCATGCGTTGGCGAGGGAGAAGGCGTAATCAAGCTTCTCATCATTCTACGAGTTGACGAGACACATCAAAGTTATTTACTAGTAGTACATACTCTCCCCCAAAAAGGGCTGACCATGTCATTGCTACCACCCCGTGCTCCGTCGTTGAGTACGTGCACTATTGACATGCCATCGAGGAGAAAAAATATTGCGTAGGTGCCATCGAAGTGCACGACTCACTTACGAAAAAGGGTTTCCCCCTGCACGACACACTTACGCACTGCTTATCTGATTATCTCCATTTTCTTGCATGACACGTGCACCTTGATGCTAGATGTCTCGCGTGTTGGGAAAAGGATGAACAAAGCTCACGTAAAAGAAAAGAGTTGAAGAGCATAGATTCCCGACGACCGAGAAGGAGCAAGGAACCTTGCGGTGGAGCGTCTGCAAGGAACCTTGCGTGTTTTCCCCTGTTTTTTGCCGCCTGCCCACCTATAAACAAATAAAAGAACATGAACTTTTCGCTAACCACTAGAAATGGTACATCAGGATGCTAAGTTGAAGATGTTTTATACTCTAAATTATGTCTACATACATTCGTATGTTGTAGTCTATTTGAAATGGCTAGAAAGACTTATATTTAGGAACGGAGGGAGTAGTTTATATTGAATTATTGATAATCACGCAACAAGCCACGCATGTACAGGACACATGCAGCCACACATGTACACAAGCCAACACACTAACTCCATCCGATCCAACTCATGCACATACGCGCACAACATGGAGCACACAACGCATGTACACAAGACGTGCATGCGCACACGCTCGGCCACAGAATGCACGTGAATAACACATGCATGCGCACACACTCGGCTGCATGGAGGCGTGTGCCATCCGCAGCAACGTCCGGTTCGTCGTGCTACGGCGAAGCTCGCACGCTACGGCACATACGCATCTCTTGTAGCACCTCTTTGCCGTCGTTGCTCAACTACTAGTCGGAGATGAAGACGACCGCAGCCTCGGCCTTAGAGCTAGCACCGATGGAAAAACACGCATGATGCATGCACACGAGCACATACGGAGTGCCCACGACGTGGTGGTGGTGCGTCCCCAGTCGCCTCTACTCCTTCTGCGCACGTTGTCTATCAAGGCAGCTGCATGCTAATGATGATGTGGGTGAGATCTTCTAGGACTCAGATGATGATGAGGAAAATTATGAGACACAAGGTGACGTACACCTTCAAGGTCCAGGGTCAAGGGGGTGCTAGTAAGTTCTTAGATGTGCTTAGAGCAAGTACAATAGAGCTGAGTCAGTGGGCTATAAGGAATAAACTACTATATTTCTGCTTAGTTGGAGGAAAGAGAAGAGGAGAGAGAAGGGTAAGCGAGCTCTTCATGAAGAGCCAGCTCTAGCACGTGCTCCTAGGCACTTTGTGAGAATGAAAGGTGGGCCACATAATAAAAAAGTAGTACACTCTTTTGATCTACTATTATACATGTTGACTATAAGATGGGCTGTAATGACATGGCACTGGCTTATAGCCAGCAGCTGGCTATACTATTAACCATGCTCTTTAGATGATGTGTTAAGTGCATTAAATGGCTTAGTAACTCAAGTATTCAATGCATAGGTGCTTAGTTTATTGGTGCCACATTATATTTTATGCCTACGTGGCAGGCTTAGCAGCTATACATGGTGGAGCACTGGGAGAGGCCAAGGCTGGTCATAGTGGGGAGTAACTTATACTGTAACATATTACTATGTTACTCTAAACATCTCTATAAACCGGAAAGGAGGGACTAGTAACATAGACTAGTGTCATATGCAGAGTATGGGAGCACATGATATTTCCCCGTCCAGACCGATCCCAAGTTGGCTTCTTACCTTCTTGGCCCAACAAAAACCCCTCCCCCCCTCCCGCGCGTGCTTCCTGCCCGGCACCAGTTGAGCCTGTCGCTCCACATTGATGGCAAGTCAGGGCGATGCGACCTCTCATTGCTTCCGCCATTGAAGCGGCGCACCGACCGAGGGCACCGCCCGCTGCACGCCCGGCATTTCAGACTACACAGTGGAGAGTAACTTTAGAGCAAGTACTACAATTAGATGACATAAGCAGGCTATAAGGATTTAAATATAGTATTTGTGCTTAGGCTGGTCAGTGGGGAGTAACTTAGACTAGTGTCATGCATATGACACTAGTGTAAGTTATTACCTCCATAGTACAAAGTAACATAGTAGTAGTATCAGTAGATTGCTTCATTTATTATCTCATAGACTCATTTTGCCTCGGAAAGCGCTATGTTACAGTAACATATTATGTTACCACAAGCACCTCTTTCCTCATTAAATACTTTCCACATAAGCAAAATTGTCTTGGGATGTGTTAAGTTACTACCTAAGTTACTCCTACTATGGCTAGCCTTAGTTGAAGGAGAGAGAAGAGGAGAGAGAAGAGAAGTGGATTGTAAACGTGTAGCCGGTTGTACTCCAACATACTTTGTGAGACAAAAGGTGGGGCCATTATTAATGATATAGTATTTATACTAAAGGGACTAACAAACACCTTAATTACTCCATTTTTTTAGACAAACCTTGGTGGGGCTGTTATTGACTTTTTTTGAGCTATTATTGACTTGGATGTGGGGTTTGGGGGCCAAAGGCCTACTATTATACTCGCACGACCGACCTGACATGCTCTACCCTAGCCGCCGCTGTATCATATGGTTTCGCACCGTTCCAGATCTTAGCGCCGCCATGCAATTCTTCTCCAGCCCTCCTTCCGGCGTGCACCGCGAGAAGGGACAGCAGTCCTCCGAACCCCGCCTTTCGTGATCCTATACGGGAGAGGGGCGATCAGGTTTTTGGGGAGCACACTCTTGTGACTGCTGCCAGCGACGACTTCCTCAACGACAACCTTCTTCCCTGACCTCGATAACCTCTTCATCAACAACATGAGTGATAACATCAACCACATCGGTTCTACTCCCGTTGTACAGTATGTGATTCTGTCCTCCTGGTTTAGTCCGCATCATTACTTTGATGTTTGCAATTGTCGTCATGATCTATTTACTGCTGATTCGGATTAAATCTCATACTAAATTGCTCATATATTCAACAATCCAATCCAAAAACCTGATTACAGGCAATTTACTCCGAGTGGTTTTGCTGTGGTTTTAAAGCCGCCTACTTTTAAGGGGGTGCAATATAAAAGGTGGCGCACAAGAGCAGTATATTGGTTTCAGATCATGTATTGCTATGACGCCACTAAGGGTAAGCCTGAGGGCGATCTTAATCCTACACAGCAGGAAGCTTTTCAGAACATGGATAACCTCTTCAAAGCCGCCCTGCCGAGTGTTCTTGACGATTCCATTGTGGATTCATATATGTCGTTTGACAATGGCAAAGACATGTGGGCTGCGCTTGAGGCCACGTTCGGGCCCTCGGGCGCTGGCAACAAGTTGTACGTCATGGAGCAATTCTGTGACTACAAGATGACTAATGAGTGCTCTGTTGTTCAGCAGACTCATGAGATACATTCACTCTCTAAGGAACTTGAGTACTTTAAGTGTGTGTTTCCGGACAAATTTGTTGCTGGGACCATCATTGCCAAGCTTCCACCTTCGTGGAACGATTTTGCTACTTCTCTGAAAAACAAGAGACATGAGTTTTCTGTTTTGGGTCTCATTAGCACTCTTGATTTTGAGGAGAAGACGAGAGCAAAAGACACATGTGCTCGGGTCGTTGAGGGAGCTTCTAGTGCCCACATGGTCCACGAGAAGAACTTCCAGCTCAACCAACCCCAAAACAACAAGAACAAATCTCAGGGGAAAGCAAGTTTGATGCAAAGAACAAGCCGTCACATTCTACCAACTTCAAGAAGAATTCTCATAACGGGAAGGGATACAAACCTCAATTTTGGTAGCACCGCACAAAATTTATATGGCTGCATCTACATGCTGTCAGCTAACCTCATGGTGCTCCAGGTATTCCTACATTCGTAACTAGGTACAATGACCACCGCAAGATGAAATTAGCTTATTCGTACGTTGACTTGCTGAATGCAGTGCGGAACGATCCTGTCATGTGTGGAGGAGCAAACAAGCAGTGCAGCCGAAGGTGGAAATCAACCAAGGACTTATGAAATTATATATAATCTTCCTCAGGCAGGTCAGTATCCCCTTCGTCCAGATGATCGTGTTTTGTCATGCCGAGCTATTGATATGTGCTACTGTTTTGCAACACCGTTTAAGTATAGCTACTGTTTTCCTATCTTTTCAGATTCAGGACAATGAATATGATTTCAGGGGAACTGCACAATATGGACCCATGTTGAGTCATCTCTATTGCCTCATGTGTTTGCTGCAAATGTGTCAGCATCAATTGCAAGATGAGGCAGCTAGCTAGCTGTGGAGTTGCCAACATGCTCAAAGTGCTCGCAACATTGAGAAGAAACAAGCATGCCCAGGAAATTAATGCGTGCGCAGGGAGGCTCTTTGCTCAGAGAAGCATCGACCGATTTTCTTTATTTCCACACCTTCTCATAGCTTTGTATTGGTTATAGTATGGCGAATCATTGAGATGCATAGACATGCTGAACTTTTGTTCTTCTGAATGTTAGTTTAATGTGAGTGTCTGCATCCAGTACCGCATCCTCTAATTTGGTGGATGCACACAGAGAAAATAAATCTCCTTAATTTACTCCATAATCATCCTATTAAATAGGCCTAGTAACAGACCAGGCGCATGCAGTGGCCGGCGGGCACATGCATCCTGCATGCATGGCCAGTCCGCCAAGTCCATGCGCCAGCTCCAATGCAGCAACGCAAAAGAAGAGAGTGGTTCTTGGGAAAAAGCGAGTAGTTAGTGCAGCGGGCCTTATAAACATGAACAACTCGCTCTCCCGCTTCCGTCTGCCCCCCAATTCCCCCCGCTCCCCAATCTTCCTCACTCGTCCGGAAAACCCCGCTCACCTTCTTCCTCACTCGTACAAAAAACGCATGCTCCTCTTCTTCCACTCCTACAAAAATCCCCATCCCTCCTTCTTCCCCACTCGCACTGCTACTAGGCTCGTCTCTGGCTACTCTACTCAAACCCATGAGATCGACGCGACGCTCACAAGGAAAATGGAGTCACCTGGCCCCAACACTAAGAAGATGAGGCTCTCGCCAGCGGCGACGCCAGTTGTAGATCCCGCACCCGGTAGCGCGGGGAGAAGTGGCAAGCCCCCCCCCACCCGGATCTGAGGAATCGGTAGAATCTCCGGTGGACCGCATCAGCGATCTCTCGGGCGTCATCCTTGAGGAGATCATCTCGCTTCTCCCCACCAAGTATTGCTGCCGCACACAAGTCCTCTCAACTCAGTGGCGCCCTCTATGGCGCACCGCGCCCCTCAATCTCGACCGTCGTCAGACATCTGTCCTTCCTAAATTTGATCTCCTCAGAGCCATCGTCTCTTCTCACCAGCTGGGCCCCGTTCAATGCCTCTGCATCCCGACAAGCTACCTGCTGTCCATACCCGGCAAGGTGGACGCTTGGCTGACATCCCCTGAATTCGGAAAACTCCAGCAGTTTGAGTTCTACCATTACCACGAAAGTTTCATACCACGAACATACCAAGAATTCGTGCCCACACCACCATTGTCCATCTCGCGGTTTTCCTCCTCTCTCCAAACCGCCACCTTCGCCCGGTGCCATCTACCAGACGATCTGGTAGAAATGCTTCGACTCCCACTGCTAAAAAAACTTTCACTTGTGGTGGTTTATCTGTCGGAGGCCTCACTGCATAGCATCATCCACTCCAGTTGCCCTGCTCTGGAGCGCTTGCTGATTGTTTTGGGAATAGAAATCGGTATCAGTTGTCTCCAAATAAAGTCGCCTCACCTTAAAAGCATTGGAATTTGTTTTAAAGGACAGCAGCTCATCATCGAAGATGCCCCTTCACTTGAAAGGTTGCTCCTTCATAATTGTTATACACCTTCAGAAATAACTGTCATCTCTGCGCCCAAACTGGAGACCTTGGGTGTAATTCATGACCCGTTTAATAATCACAAGGAGTTGGTGTTTGGCTCCTCACTTTTTCAGGTACCGTATATTATCATCTACACATTTGTAATCATATGCTGCATTTTTCATTTGTGCGCATAAGTTTTATATCATCTTGGAGTACACTTTGGGTACTAATATTATGTTATATGCTCAATGAAGAGTTCGTCCATTGATAGCCTATCAATGCTGCTGGATTCTGTCAAGATCATATATATCAGAATGTATAGTTTTGATCTGGACATAATTATTGGCTTGCTGCGATGCTTTCGATCTCTGGAGAATTTATACATAGAGGTGATGATTTCATGCACATTGAAAGCCCGTATATATTGTACTAGAATTAACTGTTCAGCTGTCGTTCTTTCGACATACTCTTTTTTCAGACCTTAACTGTTTTCAATCTTCATGTCTACTTAGGCAGAACCACATGGAGAAAAACATATAACCAATCGTTGGCGTAATAAGCACAAGGATTTTCTCAGTTCTCATGACATTCGTTTGAGGACAATAACGATGGGACGATATGCATCCAACCAGGCAAACAGAAGCTTTGTCACATTCTTCCTGTTGAATGCGAGGTTACTATTGTCCATGAGGCTTAATTTTTACAGCAAGAGATTTCTCACGGACGAACATGTTGAACAGCAAAAAAAGAAGTTTCAGGTGGACAAATGGGCTTCTAAACGTGCTCGGCTTCTATTTACAATAAGTTGTAGACATCCTGAAATAATTTTTTATGCACATGATGTTGATTTTATGGATCAGACCGATCCATTTGTTTGTGACTGCAAAAAAGAGTGGTTGGGTTAGATGTTACTGTCATGTTCAATCTGGGTTTTGTCTAAAAATTTGATGAACAATTAATCCTTGGGCTTTTTGTACCATTTGTATGCTTAACTTGCATGTTGTTGCCCTCGTACTCCCCTCCATCTGCCACTACACTGCCACATCTTCCATGGTTGTTGTTCGTTCCCGTCCGAGGCCTTGCCGTCGTTCTCCGCCTTGGTTCGCTCGCTGTGCCCGCCGCTGTCTGGCGTTGTCAACATGGTCAACAACCAAGAGGAATCAGGAGATGACTGTATGTGGAGAGGCTGACAGTAGGGACCCACCAGGGTCATTGCATTTCGCAAGCAGGTGCCTCGTTATTACAAGCCAAAAAAATACTTCCTCCTAATTGTTTGACAACTAGGTTCCACGCCATTGTCAATGTAGTCAATAAACGAGAAAATTACACAATGAGCGGATAACACCAAGGACCTAGCAGCTCGCCTAGTTGTTTTTCAATTTCAGAGACGGAGCTCAACTGCGCGCTGTGCGGGGGCTGTGGCCCGTCTAGCCCACGCTTACGCTTTTATTAGGCACGTGACGAGCCCAGTTGATATATTTTTTCTTTTTGAAATTGGCTAGCCTAGTTCTTTATCTTTGGAGAATACCAAAATCGAGGCCTACTTGCTTTTCTTAGCCCTGCTGGGCTGCAAATCTTTCAAGACGAGGAGGGATGTAAGTAGTAAGAAATGGGCTTCCCCAGAAAACGGGCTATAAGTTGTAAGAAATGGGCTGTAAATTTTTAAACCAAATCCAACCGGCAATTGCATTAAAATATCATTTTTTCAGGATTTCTCTACTCTCTACTCTTATAAAAACCAAAGCCAACTGGCAATATTACATTAAAATATCAACTTTTCTCCCACAACATAAACTACTCATACAAATGCATCTTCATGTTCCGTGCAACGAACGGGCATCTTGCTAGTTAAGATTCTAAATTTCATTCATTTTTTTGCGGAGAATTGTTTTTTGAATTTTATTTTGATATAATTTTTTGAAAATTATTTTTAACGTGACTCAAAATTTTGTGATTAAAAGAGTTCGGACCCCACCAAAATATGCAAAATTTCGTTGAATTTTTTAGCAGTGCCCAGAATATATGGTCTGTAATGCTAATAAAAAGAATATGGGCTTCAAATATCCTTAAGAATTAGCAAATGGGCTGTAAATTATTGAAAATAATGGCTAATGGGATGTATGCTGTTTTCCATAGATTTGGAGGCTGACTTCTCGGCCTACTAGGTTCACGATGCTGCTGTCCTAAATTTTTTTTGACGCGTACGCAAGGCTTTGTAAACTTAGTCAACACACAACAGTGACTGTTGGATGTCCATCCAACGGCCGCCATGCTTCTTCAATCTCTGATCTTCCTGCTCCAGCCGCCCAGACCAGCACCGGCGGGACTGCCTACTCCCTCCTCCCGTGGCTGGCTGTGCTGCCGCCAGGCCATCCCTCTAACCACCCACACATCCTGTTATTTTCCGGCGACGTCAACCTCACCCCGCAGCCGACCAGTCAGTGCTTGTTCTCCCCTCAGCGTGGGCATCCGCTGTGGTGGCTTCGCCGGCTCCGGGTGGTTCTCTTCCTGGGCCTCTCCCTCGTCCACTGCATTTGTGCTCTCGACGCGGCGAGGTCAACATGGTCAACAAACAACAGCCATTGGAAGAGGCTGACAGTAGGGGCCCACACAGGGAAATGCCTCCTTATTACGCGCAAAATAATGATTCCTCCACCTAATAGCTGGGACCCACTGGAAGGGCCTCTATAATTCGTGAAAAAACATTCCCCCCGCTGTCAGCTCAGACCCACTGGAAATGCCTCCTTATTACGCACAAAAAATGAATACTCCCCCTGCTAGCTGGGACTCACCTTGGTGGGAGGCTGACTTGTGGGCCTACTAAGTTTACGAGGACGGAGGGCTTTGTCAACTTAGTCAATATGAACGATTCTAGCTCCAGTGACCGTACGATGTCCATCCAACGGTCGTAGTGCTTCTTCAACCTCTGATCTTCATGCTCCAGCCGCCTAAAGCAGCGCCGGTCGTGCCGCATGCTCCTGCCACCCGTGGCCCGCTGTGATGCCGCGGAGGCCTCACCGCCCCCTACTACTCCCACCGCTGGCCAGGCCATCCCTCTACTCACCCACACCCCCTGTTGTTCTACGGCGACGTTAGCCTCACATCGCAGCCAAACCAGTGAACCCTCGTACTCCTCTTCGCGTGGGCATCCACTGCTGAGTCTTCCCCGGCTTTGCGTCGTCCCTTCCTAGGCCTCGCAGTCGTCCATCGCCGTGGTGCTCTCGGCACGGCGTGGTCAATGTGGTCAACGACCGACTTCCATCTGAGGAGTACTGTACGTGGCGAGGCTGACAGCTGGGTCCACGACAGCCGCAAGGAAGTGCCTCCTTATTACGCGCAAAATAATTACTCCTCCACATGACAGTGGGGACCCACCGGACGAGCCACCGTATTTGGCAAAAAAACATTCCCCCCCTGACTGCTGGGACCCACCAGCTACACCTTCGCATGCAAGGAAGTGCGTCTGAGCAAAAAAACAAAATGATTCCCCCCTGACTGCTGGGACCCACCAGCTACACCTTCGCACGCAAAGAAGTGCGTCCAAAAAAAATGATTCGCCCCCCTGACTGCTGGGACCAACCAGCTACATCTTCGCGGGCAAGGAAGTGCCTGACAATCGGGACCCACCTGGTCGAAGCGTACGTAGCGTTGTCATTCTGGTCGCAAACGTGTATGTACATACTGGTCGATGTAGAGGCGCGCACGTAGCATGTACACGTACGTACAGCGGCCAGGGTGCAAGAAAGAAAATACGGCCACGAATGTGTACATACGGTCGGGGTCTCGAACGCCTACTCGCGCATACGTACGGCCAGGGCTCGTGTACATGGCTAGGTCAGAACGGAGAAACAACGTCGTCGTCGTGTTCATGGGGAGGCAACGGAATGCGTCGTGTTCATGGGGAGGCAACGGAATGCGTTGTGTTCATCGGGAAGCAATGGAACACGTGGGAGCCAACCGGCTGGGTCGGAACGGAATGCGTCGTCGTGTTCATCGGGAGGGCTTGGACGGAACAGGCGATGGAAACGAGGCCTGGCGTACCGCAAAACGGAGGAAACGGACCTCCTACGATCGAAACGGGGGTCCTGTTGATCGGGAGGGGTGTGGCGTACCGCAAAACGGACGAAACGGACCTCCTACGATCGAAATGAGGGTCCTGTTGATCGGGAGGGGTGTGGCGCACCGCAAAACGGACAAAACAGACTTGTGTTGGAGTGCTACGGTCGAAACGGGGGTCCTGTTCATCGGGAGGGGTGTGGCAAACCGCAAAACGGGACTCCACGGGATACTGTTCATCTCCACCGTCGACCTCCTCCAGCATCCACGGGCTACCATCGACCTCCTCTAGCCTCCATGGGGTCCTGTTCATCCAGCCTCCACCGCGTGCTACTCCGCCGGCTACTGTTCAACCACCTCTCCACGGGCACCCCTCCACCGTCTACTATTCATCCAGCCCTCCACAGGGTTGTCCTGTTCATCCAACCCTCCACACCACGGGGTCCTGTTCATCCAGAGGCAACGCCACCGCTCACTGTTCATCAACCCCCCCCCCCCGCAACGCTCACTGTTCATCTAGAGAGGCAGCATCGATCGGCTTCAGTTAGCAGCAGTAGCGAAGGAATCGCTCGATCGGGTTTAGTTAAGAGCCATCGATCGATCGCTCGGGTTCAGTAACGCGTAGCCTGCAGTGCAATCGGTCGGGTTCAGTTAGAGCCCAACGCCTCGCTCAGGTTCAGTTAGAGCCAACGCCTCACACACACGCGCGTACGTGTACAAGAGAAACACGCATGACTTGGCCCCCGACCGCCCACCGTAACCGAGAACTCCCCGAAATTTTCCTCGCCCTCGCTTCTACCATGGTTTTTTCCGTCATGGACGGCCCAAAGAATGTCATGCAGCTACGTCTCTGGCCCGCCCAGGATGAAAATCCGATTTTTTTGTCATGATTTTTTGTCATAGAAGTAGGAGCCCACCACATCTATGATGATACCGGGTTTTGTCACAGTTGTCATTATAGAAGTGTCATATGTATGACAGAAAAAAAATTCGTTCGGCCCAAAATGTCACGGATGTGTCTTTTTTTGTAGTGAGAGTGCCCCAAAGTTTCTACCAGAGAATCAAGACGAAAACGTGTGCCAAACCCTATGCATAAGTTCATTGAACCCGCAAGTTGATCACCAAAACATACATCAAGTAGATCACGTGAATATCCCATTGTCAACACAGATAAGCACGACAAGACATACATCAAGTGTTCTCAAATCCTTAAACACTCATTCCGACAAGATAACTTCAAAGGGAAAACTCAATCCATTACAAGAGAGTAGAGGGGTAGAAACATCATAAGATCCAACTATAATAGCAAAGCTCGCGATACAACAAGATCGTATCACCTCAAGAACACGAGAGAGAGAGAGATCAAACACATAGCTACTGGTACATACCCTCAGCCCCGAGGGTGAACTACTCCCTCCTCGTCATGGAGAGCGCCGAGATGATGAAGATGACCACCGGTGATGGATTCCCCCTCCGGCAGGATGCCGGAACGGGCTCCCGAGAGGTTTTTGGTGGCTACAGAGGCTTGCGGCGGCAGAAATCCTGATCTATTGTGCTCCTGGATGTTTTCGGGTATATGGATATATATAGGCGAAAGAAGTCGGTCAGGGGAGCCACGAGGGGCTCATGAGGGTGGGGGCACGCCCAGGGGGGTAGGGCGCGCCTCCCTGCCTCGTGGATTCCTTGAAGCTTCCCTGACGTCTACTCCAAGTCTCCTGGATTGCTTCCGTTCCAAAAATAACTCTCCCGAAGGTTTCATTTCGTTTGGACTCCATTTGATATTCCTTTTCTGCGAAACACTGAAATAGGCAAAAAAACAGCAATTTGGGTTGGGCCTCCGGTTAATAGGTTAGTCCCAAAAATGATATAAAAGTGTATACTAAAGCCCATAAACATCCAAAACAGGTAATAAATAGCATGGAACAATCAAACATTATAGATACGTTGGAGACGTATCAAGGGCCCGAACCTGGGTAAACATTGTGTCCCCGCCTCCTGTTACCATTAGCCTTAGACGCACACTTCGGGACCCCCTACCCGAGATCCGCCGGTTTTGACACTAACATTGGTGCTTTCATTGAGAGTTTCGTTGTGTCGTCGAAGATATGCTTGATGGCTCCATCAGTCATCTACAACAATGCAGTCCAGGGGGAGATCTTCCTCCCCGGACAGATCTTCGTATTCGGCGGCTTCGCACTACGGGCCAACTCGTTCGGCCATCTAGAGCAGATCGATAGCTATGCCCCTGGCCATCAGGTCAGATTTGGAAGCCTGGATTTTGTGGCCTTATCCGCGGAGACTTGATCTTCGACGAATTCAAGCACATGACGGCTGTCCTCGGCCACCACGATGAACATGATCTAGATCTGTCATCCGGCCACACGCAGGAGATAGCGCATGTGACCGCCCTGTCCCTAGAGCCGGAGCGGACTGCATCGTCCGAAGACGGGAAGCTCAACCCCGCCGCGGAGGCCGCAGACTCAGCGGCGCTCTAGCCGCACACAGACCCGACATCATGCTGGGCTTGTGTTACCGGAACCTCGGACTCGTCTTCGGCCATGGGCTCTAGACCGCGTGCATCCGCGTCCATCGAACCTGATTGGGCGCCGGTCTTAGAGTTCAGCTCCGCGGACATTTTCCAGCACTAGCCTTTTGGCGATGTGTTGAGCTAATTAAAATCCCTCTCCTTGTCAGAGGACGCTCGGCTGAACTATGTCCGGCTCAAATGGGAAGTGGATGATGAAGAAATTTGTTCCCCACCCACCACCCACTTTGTAGCCACTATCGATGACTTAACCGACATGCTTGATTAGGACTTCGAAGACATCAACGGTACAGAAGACGATGCCGGAGAGGAGCAAGAACCACTGCCTATAAGGTGTTGGACAGCCACCTCCTCATACGATATATACATGGTGGATACACCCAAAGAAAATAACGGCGACGATGAAAATCCAGTCGAGGATAAACCTCCTGAGATACAGCCTAAGCGCCGACGTCAGCGGCGCCGCTCTAAGCCACGCCGTAGTAAAAACAGAAATACCGTCACAGAAGAGGATACCACTTGTGACGGTGCAGAAAACACTGAAGACCCCATTGAGCTGACCTCCGATCAGGAGGAACGGGAGGATGGGCGAGTTAGCCCTAGCGAGCAGGCCATGAATGAAGACTCGGAGGATATAAACTACCTTCCGCTCTCCGAGGACGAGGTTAGCCTCAGTGACGAAGAGTTCTTCGTGCCTGAAGAGCCCGCTGAACAGGAACACTTTAAGTGTCACCTAATTGCCACTGCAAGAAGCCTAAAAAAGAAGCAGCAGCAGCTTCAAGCTGATCAAGATCTACTCAATGAAATATGGACTAATGTCCTGGCAGCCGAGGAATATGGCCTCGAGCGCCCAACCAAAAGCTACCCGAAGTGCAAACTGTTTCCACAGTTTGATGATGAGGCACTGGTGCCCATCCTACCAAGGTACAATGCGGCTGACCGACCACCATGTGGCCGGGACCAAGCGGCACTTCAAGCCGAACACCAGCCCGCGTTACCTCGCCGAACAAACATAAATACAACAGCTCGGGGATATACACATGACCTACGACTCGATCTGGAAAAGAGAGCAGGTCAGACAAGATCAATCTATGGATCACGGGGGCGTGCCTCGACGCGCGACAATGGCCATCCGGCTGAACGTGACAAACATAACCACGTCCGGGCCGAAAACCATAGACAAGCTCCATCCGAGCTACGCCACGACTTGGCTCGATATAGAGGCGCCGCACACCCCCTCTGCTTCACTGACGAAGTAAGGGGACATGATTTCCTAGAAGGGTTTAAACCAGTGAACATTGAGTCATATGATGGCACAACATACCCTGCTGTGTGGATTGAGGACTTTCTTCTCCACATTCATATGGCCCGCGGTGATGATCTTCACGCCATCAAATACCTCCCGCTCAAACTCAAGGGACCAGCTAGATACTGGTTAAACAGACTGCCCGAAAATTCCATTGGCAGCTGGGAGGAATTGGAGGACGCCTTCCTCAACAACTTCCAAGGCACATATGTCCGACCTCCGGATGCCGGCGACCTAAGTCACATAATCCAACAGCCCGGAGAGTCAGCCAGGAAATTCTGGACTCGCTTCCTAACTAAAAAGAACCAAATCGTCGACTTTCCGGACGCCGAAGCCTTAGCGGACTTTAAGCACAGCATTCGCGATGAATGGCTGGCCAGACACCTCGTCCAGGAAAAACCAAAGTCCATGTCAGCCCTTACGACACTCATGACCCGCTTCTGTGCGGGCGAAGACAGCTGGCTAGCCCGTAGCAACAACAATACAAGCGAACCTGGCATTTCGGAAGCCAGAAACAGCAACCCCGATGCAATAGACATAAGCGTCGAAACAACGGTGACAACACCGAAGACACGGCGGTCAATGCCGGATTCAGTGGCTCTAAGTCCGGTCAGCGGAAGAAGCCATTCAAGAGAATAATCCGGGTTTGTCTAGTCTGGACCGCATACTAGATCGGCCATGCCAAATCCACGGCACTCCTAATAAACTTGCCAATCATACTAACAGGGAATGTTGGGTCTTCAAACAGGCCGACAAGTTAAATGCCGACAATAAGGAGAAAGGGTCGCAAAGCAATGACGATGACGAGGAACCCCGACCACCAAACACAGGGGGACAGAAGAAGTCCCCCCCCCCAAGTCAAAATGGTGAACATGATATACGCCACCCATATCCCCAAGAAGGAGTGCAAGCATGCACTCAAGGACGTCTACGCGATGGAGCCAGTCGCCCCAAAGTTCAACTCATGGTCCTCCTGTCTAATCACCTTCGATCGAAGGGACCATCCGACCAGTATCCATCATGGCGGTTCAGCCGCATTGGTCCTTGACCCAATTATCGATGCATTCCACCTCACGCGAGTCCTCATGGATGGTGGCAGCAGGCTGAACCTGCTCTATCAGGATACAGTGTGCAAAATGGGTATCGATCCCTCAAGGATCAAGCCCACAAAAACCACCTTTAAAGGTGTGATACCAGGTGTAGAGGCCTGTTGTACGGGCTCAATCACACTGGAAGTGGACTTCGGATCCCTAGATAATTTCCGAAGCGTAGAGTTAATCCTCGATATCGTCCCCTTCCGCAGTGGCTATCATGCCCTGCTCGGATGAACCGCATTCACTAGATTCAATGTGGTGCCGCACTACACCTACCTCAAGCTCAAGATGCCCAGACCACGCGGTGTCATAACGATCAACGGAAATACGGAACGCTCCCTCCGTACTGAGGAGCACACTGCGGCCCTTGTAGCAGAAGTACAAAGTAGCCTTTTTAGGAAGAACCACAATTCGGCAGTAAAGCCCCCGGACACCGTCAAGCGAGTCCGAACTACTCTGCAGTAGGTCTGTCCAGCTCGTCCAGAGCTTGACTAGCAATTCGGCCTCCGTCCCAGTCCCAATCAAGCGGTGACATTTGTGCCGCGCGTACATAGTTACGCACTCAAAATACCATGGGCATGGGCGGACACACAGCTAGATCGTGGTCCATAATGCGGCTCAACCGCCCCTGGATCCGCATACCTTCACTTTTTCTTTATTTCGGGTTCTTCTCTTCCCGAGACTCTTCGGATAACCTGATCATCGGACCTATCACGGGACGGATACACCAAGAAGGCAAGGGGCTTTGACGTACAAGGGAATCCCCAGGTGGTCTCTGCTAATGATCGTTATACCTGTTTTAAATACCCGCACGCAGTTCGCTCTTGGTTGTGGCATGTTAAATAGCCTTATTTGCTTATCACAATACTGGTACACATACGCCTTGACGTATTAATCAAATTACAATGGAAAATAATTTGCGGCTCAATATTTGCGATGGCAGCTTATTACTTGATTTTCTCCTTGTCTTTGTATTTTTTATCAATAACCCGTACACTCTGGTACGCATTACTTCGCCAGGGGCATCATCTTGCCCCGCAATACGGTAATAAAGTCGGAACACTCTTACAATACAGTTCGGCACCCCGAACTTATAGCATTATGTGCATCGGCTCCGAATCATGTCTTTGGTCAATATTTGGGTTGCCCGGCTCCTGTGCTTACTACCTTACGTTCCGCTATATCGGCTAGGGTAGTAAAGGGAGAACTACTGTGATTGTGTCCTGGTTCTTCCGGACGAGCACCTCAGTAGAGAAAGCCAAAAACTGACTGTCATGATGCGGCGAGAGCTGGTCAGCTGTTCGAGAGGTATCAAATCCTTAGAGATTTTTTCCGCTTTATGCGAGGAATCAGTTTTTATCGAATTAGGCGTGTATAGTGCCCCAACTCCGGTCTTCCGAATACCAAGGGCTTCGCCAGAATTTTCATTGTCAGACTCCTATGGCTAGGTGAGGGTGATAAAGCCGTATAGTCCGATTGCCTTGTTTGTTGCATTAAACACCTCCTTTAAGGACCAAAATTTGGAGTAAAGAGTGTTTATATTTATCCCGAACACCCCTGTACTATCTACGTGGGGGCAGAAGCCGACGACTAGCCAACTCTCAGATTTCATAAACGGCCGCACATGAGGTAAAATTTTAAAGTAATAAGCATTATATTACATAACGACCTTGTTTCATATTACAGGACAGGATAACATGAATGTTTTCATGGGAATATAACATCCTTCGTACATTGCTCTGCCACAAGGCGGGATCCCTCCAGGACACCGTCAAAATACAGCTTGGGTCAGCGGTGCCCCTTGACCTCAGGCGGCCCCTCGGTCATCAGCTTCGTGGCGTCCATCTTCGCCCAGTGCATCTTGGCACGGGCAAAGGCCATCCGCGCACCTTCAATGCAGACCGACCGCTTTATGACTTCAAGCCGCGGGCAGACACTGACAAGCCGCTTCATGAGTCCGAAGTAGCGGTTGGGCATGGGCTCGGCAGGCCATAGCCGGATTATTACGTCCTTCATGGCTAGTTCGGCCACCTTATGCAGCTCGACAAGCTGTTTTAGCTGGTTGCTAAAGGGGACGGGATGTTTTGGTCCAAGGTACTAAGACCAGAACAGCTTCTCCGTAGAGCTCCCTTCTTCGGCTCGATAGAATTCAGCAGCATCTGATATACTGCGCGACAGATCCGCAAACGCCCATGGAGAACTCCAAATTCGGGTAAGGAAAAGGAACATCTCCTTCACATACTTGCTTTGCATAATGAAAGCCTTACCCGCCATGATCTTCTTGGCCACCTAGATTTCCTGGAGGGCATTCTGGGCTTCGGCTCGGGCATCTTATGCGCTTTGGCGGGCCTTGGCAAGTTTGGACTCTTGAGCCTTAGAATCATGCTCCAAGGACTCGTACTTCTTGACGGTGTCCTGGAGCTCTTGCTGGACCTCGTTGACCCGGGCCTCCGGCTTCTCGCGTGCGGCGCGTTCCTTGTCCGCTTTGTCCTCGGCCTCGGCCAACGCCTTCTTGAGGGTCGCTACTTCGGTCGTGGCCCCTAATAAAGTTCATGACACTTTAGTCAGTGCGAACCATTCATCCTTCCTAAATATACGTGCAGGTTTGCTTTCCTCCAGCTGCTTCTTCACGATGTCGAGCTCTTCCTCGGCCCGCTCCAGATTTTGCTTCAGTTCGGAGACTTCCGCAGTATGAGCGGTAGCAGCTAGCAGTGACGCCTGCTTATTCACATAGACATCTTATGTTAGACTCCTGCGAAAAATATTTTGATCCTCTATTCGGCTTTTCTTTCCGAACACCGAACAGAGCATCAGGGGCTACTGTCTACACTATGATATTCTTTCTACAATTATATTACTTACCTCAAAGCCTGTTAGAAGGCTAGTACAGGCTTTAGCCAGCTTTTCGCAGACTGGACCCTCTCAATCACCGTACCCATAAGGGTACAGTGTTCTTCCGAAATGGAAGCGCCTTGCAGCGCTTCCAATAATCTATCCAGTGCCTCTAGATGGACAGAGGTCACCAGTGGAGTTGGCTCGCACCCCTCGTTCGAAAGAGGCGACCTGCCCAAATCCAGAGCCACTTGGGTCTCCGGAGCTATATTCGGCTGGGGGCCGAATTGGACACGGCTCCCATCGTCGGTGTCCATAGGGGTCTGTCCCCCCACGTGTTTGGTAACTAGGTTTTTACCCTCCGGCACCATCGGGACGGCCTCCTGAGCCTCTCCCTGGCCTGGGATCCTTCGAGACAACACCTCGGTGTTGTCCGCGGCCTTGGGGGAGGAGGCCGTTGGAAGGGACTCGCTGTTCATCGCCGATGGGTCCAGCGATCCCTCCGAAGAGGAGGATAGATCGATGTTGGACTGAGCCGGGCTGCAAGTATATGACCCATCATATGAAAAACAATAAAATAAAAAGGTCGGATACATGAACGTGTCCGGATACTTATGATTTGGCCAGGGGCTTGACCCTGGGTTCCCTCTCCCCGCCGTTGTTGGTGTCCGTCGCGGAGTTGTCCGGAAGGGAAGTTTTCCCCTTCTTGGACGCCTCGGCCTCCCCGTGTGTGGAGGCCGCCCTCTTATTTCTTCCCCCAACTTGGGGGGGGGGGGATGGATTTCTTCTTCCTCCTCCTCCTCCTCGTCTCCGGCAGCAAAGGAATGATCCTCGATGTCTTCAGACATCGCGTCCGAAGCGCCCTTGCGACGGATACCATCTCTGGTCCCCTTGGCCTTCTTCTCCGGCACCTCATAAGGCGCCGGAAACAACATCTTCATCAGAAGTGGGGCTTCTTGGTCTTCGGGTAGCGGAGCGAGACAGTTAATCCGCCCCGCAATCTCTATCCAGGCCTGGGAAAATTGATAGGAAGGCTTCAATTCCTTCCTCGAAATATGCATGTAAAGGGCTTACCTTGAGAACATGAAAGAACTTACCAAATTAGCCTGGCGTTTTAAGCTAAGCCCACGATCCTCGGTCGTGGGCGGTGGTGTCCTGCCGGCCTTGAAGAGCACCTTCGAGATGTCTTCGTGCATCATGCCAAAGAGCTCTAGTAGCGTCTGGTGCTTGGCTGGATCAAACTCCCACAAATAGCAAGTCCGGAGTTGTCATGGAAGGATCCGGCGAATGAGCATAACCTGGATCACGTTGACGAGCTTGATTCTCTTGGTTATCATGTTCTGGACGCACGTCTGGAGCCCAGTCAGCTCGTCCGAAGAACCCCAGGTCAGGCCCTTCTCTTGCCAGGAGGTGAGCTGCATCGGGACTCCGGATCGGAATTCGGGGGCTGCCGCCCAGTTAGTGTCGCGCGGCTCGGTGATGTAGAACCACCCCGACTGCCACCCCTTCATCGTATCCACAAAGGAGCCCTCATGCCAGGTGACATTGGGCCCACCATGGCGCCTCCGCACTCTGCTTGTTGGTCGCTCACCACCTTGGGCTTCACATTGAAAGTCTTCAGCCATAGGCCGAAGTGAGGTGGGATGCGGAGGAAGGCCTCGCACACGACAATAAATGCCGAGATGTTGAGGATAGAGTTGGGGGCTAAATCATGGAAGTCCAGCCTGTAGTAAAACATCAGTCCGCGGACAAACGGGTGGAGGGGGAATCCCAATCCACGGACGAAGTGTGTGAGAAACACCACCCTTTCCTAGGGCTCCGGGGTGGGGACGATCTGTCCCTTGGCTGGAAAGCGATAAGCGATGTCCTTGGCCAGGTACATGGCCTCCCGGAGCTCCTTGATGTCCTTCTTCTTGATGGAGGAGGCCATCCACTTGCCTCCAGCTCCGGATCCGGACATGATTGGAGTGCTTTTTTTGGTGAGAAGACGACATCTTGGGTGCTGGAGCTCGAGAATGGATGGGCAGAGGAAGGAGAAGGCGTGGGTGAACAAGGATGCATCCTTATCCCTTTATAAGGGATGTAAAAGTCATGCGCCTCCCTGCTCGCCTTAAAATCCGCCTATTCCCCAAGCTTCGTGCAGATGGCACGGTTGGGTTACCCATGCCCGTATTGATGATAATCCCGTGATAAGGGGACATGATCTCTGCTTCAACAAGACGTGACGGTGAAACCGCACCTCGAAATACGGACTACAGGCTAAAAACGGTTTGAATAATGACAGGGCAGTGGTGTGATGTCACGCTACAAAAAGTTGTCAGCGGATTGGACTCGTGAAATATTATACTCTCTACGGTTGTGTGTGGTACTTGTTTTGCAGAGCTGGGCATGTTTTCTATGTTCGGAGGGCTATGTTGGAGTATTCGAAGAAGGAACCCGTCTTGCAATGCCGAAGACAATCTGCACGCCGGACTCATCGTCACTGAAGCCTGGTTCAGGGGCTACTGAGGGAGTCCTGGTATATGGGGTCCTCGGACAGCAGGGCTATATACTTTGGCCGGACTATTGGACTATGAAGATACAAGATAGAAGACTTCGTCCCGTATCCGGATGGGACTCTCCTTGGCGTGGAAGGCAAGCTTGGTGATTCAGATATGTAGATTCCTTTCTCTGTAACTGACTTTGTACAACCCTAGTCCCCCCGGTGTCTATATAAACTGGAGGGTTTTGACTTCTAGGGTTAAGCCACAACAATCATAACCTCATAGGCTAGACTTCTAGGGTTTAGCCATTACGATCTCGTGGTAGATCAACTCTTGTAATACTCATATTCATTAAGATCAATCAAGCAGGAAGTAGGGTATTACCTCCACAGAGAGGGCCCGAACCTGGGTAAACATTGTGTCCCCCGCCTCATGTTACCATTAGCCTTAGACGCACAGTTCGGGACCCCCTACCCGAGATCTGCCGGTTTTGACACTGACAGCCGCCGACAAGGAAGACAATGATAAAGATGATGTCTGGCCAGCATGTGAGAAGTAATTAGTGTGTGTGTGTGTGTGTGTGGCCCGTATGTTTGTTTAATTAATTATGAGCATCTACACCAGTACTACTTACTAGTTTTTAGAGCAAATTAGTATCTAGGAATTTAAGTTGGTGTCTACTATTAACATACAATGTCGATAAGCGACATCCTTTTAGGGTTTTGAGCATTGCTTAGCATTTGTTCACTAAAGTTTTTGAGCTGGACCCCGGCCCTATTTCCTCCCTAAACATCTGCAACGTTCGCCTGGTCAAACAAAATTCACCCAACCGGGTCATAGCAGTCTCACCCGCAGCCACCCGAAGCTCCTTCCTCTCTCATCTCTGCAGATTGTGCTTCTACTCTGGTGCGCGCGTGGCGGATGCGTACCGGATTAAATAGCCACGTCGCCAGATGGCAGCAAGCTTCTTTCTTGTTGCATAGCTCGATCAATTCTCACTGTGTGAGCGAGGCAGGTTGACACTTGATTGCATTTCACAAACTGATGATTGTTCATCAAGTGTCAACTTTGCCTCATTCATGTACGTTGATAGGCCTACTACAGTGAAAGAGATTTTGAAATTTATTGGCGCTATAGATGCCGATAGATATAATAATTATTAGAAGATCACAAAACACACGGTTTCTATGGCGTACCATGTGCATTAATGATCCATAAGTCAGATACCTATGCGAAGTTTTCTAATATCGTACATGTACCATCACGACCGCCCTTGACTGATTTAATCAACTACATGCGTACAATTTTTTGGAGACGGGATCCGCCAATTTTCTTTTTTCTCGCACACGAGTATTTTATGCGCTTCGTCTGTGTTGTTTATGCGTCTGCAACGTATCTATAATTTTTTATTATTCCATGTTGTTATATTATCAATCTTGGATGTTTTACAATCATTTATAGCAACTTTATATCATTTATTGTGACTAACCTATTGACATAGTGCCCAGTGCTAGTTGCTATTTTTACTTGTTTTTTACATCACAGAAAATTAATACCAAACGGAGTCCAAACACAGTGAAACTTTTTGGAGATTTTTTCTGGACTAGAAGACACCTGTTGGGCCAAGAAGTCCCAGAGGAGGGCTCCGAGGGGAGCACAACCCACCTGGGTGCACCTAGGGGCCAGGCACGCCCTGGTGGGTTGTGCCCACCTCAGCCGCCTCCCGCACCGCCTCTTATCCTGAAAATCCAAAAACCCTAGGGGAGTCGATGAAACACAATTCTAGCCACCGCAAAGTTCCAGAACCACCAGATCCAATCTAGACACCATCATAGAGGGGTTCATCATCCTCGTTGGTGCCTCTCTGATGATGCGTGAGTAGTTCATTGTAGACCTTCGGGTCCATAGTTAGTTGCTAGATGGCGTCCTTTCTCTTTTTTGATTCTCAATACAATGGTCTCTTGGAGATTTATTTGATGTAACTCTTTTTGCGGTGTGTTTGTTGGGATGCGATGAACTTTGAGTTTATAATCAGATCTATATCCATGAAAGTTATTTGAGTTTCTTTGATCTCTTATATGCATGATTACTTATACCCTCGTATTTCTTCTTCGAATCTTTAGTTTAGTTAGGCCAACTAGATCGGTTTTTCTTGCCATGGGAAGAGGTGCTTTGTGATGGGTTCGATCTTATGGTGTCCTCACCCAGTGACAGAAGGGGTAGCGAGGCACGTATGTATCGTTGCTATTATGGATAACAAGATGGGGTCTATTCCTACATGAATAGATCTTGTGTACATCATGTCATTGTTCTTATTGCATTACTCCATTTCTCCATGAACTTAATACACTAGTTGCATGCTGGATAGCGGTCGATGTGTGGAGTAATACTAGTAGATGCTGGCAGGAGTCGGTCTACTAATCTTGGACGTGATACCTATATAATGATCATTGCCTGGATATCATCATAATTATTTGAAGTTCTATCAATTTCCCAACAGTAATTTGTTTACCCACTGTATGCTATTTTTCTCGAGAGAAGCCACTAGTGAAATCTACGGCTCCCGGGTCTATCCTTTATCATATTTGCTTTGAGATCTATTTTTATTTTCTTTTATTTTCGGACCTATTATTCTAAAACCCCAAAATACCTTGCTGCACTTTTTCTCTATTTATTTTATTTTGTTTTATTGTGAGATCTATTTATTCAAAATCATACAAACCAATCTATCTTTTACCCAAGAGGGATTGACAAACCCTCTTACGCGTGGGTTGCAAGTATTTGTTCTATGTGTGCAGGTACCGTTTACATAGTGTTGCTTGGTTCTCCTACTAGCTCGATAACCTTGGTTTCATAACTGAGGGAAATACCTATTGTAGCTGTGCTGCATCATCCCTTCCTCTTTGGGGAAATACTAACGCGGACACGAGCCATCATGGATCCCCTCAATATTATCGATATGGTTTTCATGGCTTTTCTCTCTGTTGCAATTGACTCCCCTCTTATGATGTGTGAGTAATTCCCATAGGTGTGGGAGATGTAGGTAAGTGGTAAGGTCTATATGTGCCTATCATATATGTCGTCATTTGAATTCATAGTAGTATGATCTATTTAGTATGTTGTTATACTGTGGTGAACTCTATGCGTCTTGTGCAATTTAAGGGCCTAGGCAACATGATCTCAAGACCTACACAGGTAACACATATTGTTTAGAAACTCTGTGACCTCTGACGTGACACTTGGAGATATCTATGAGAACCGAAGATAATGTGCGATAACGGTTATCCATTGAACTTAATGCTTGGTTCCTGTCTCATGACCTTATTTGTGGAAACGACCACTCTATGGCAACAGAGAAGCGGGGCCATAAAATGAAATGTAACCCCTAATGGAGGAGGTTCATAACTCTAGTGAGAACCGCCTATAGAAAGTTTATATCAATACTATGAGTACAATACAAGGTAACTGGTATTACAGCCGCACCGGCACAATTCATATATTCTTACAATGAACTGAAATCTCTCCACACCTAATCTCTTCATTGCAGGAAACACCATTTACACTTTAAGCTCTTGTTATTTACTTTTATTAGTTATTTAGTGGTAACCTTTAAATCCTATTTTTACTAGCATATTATAGTTTATCGTTTACCCAGGACAGTAACAGTATTTGCAGAAGCTCATGCAGTTCTTCACTCAAGCTCTGTTACACCTTGTGTGTGATAGAAACGCATCCATAAATACTCACTTCCACTCTTTGTTGGGACAATTACTCATTGGGATACTTCTATGAAAGTGCTACACTACCCTGTTTGGTCTGTAGGTACCAATTTTCAAAATTCCAGCTCCAGAAATTTGGGATATTCATTGTGCATAACGTGATTCCCATGATCAGCGAGGCATCAAAAGGGAGGAACACTTGCTGCATACACTGCCTATTCCATGTAGGTGAGGTAGAATCTATCAACTCTGACACATGAGTGGGTGGGTTCTGAATCAAATGACCATAAGGCCGCATCATCTCATCGCGAGGCAACCACTGTTCATTCTAGATATTTTTTCTCTCCATTTCCCATCCTTATAATGAGCCCTTGTTTTAACCTGTGTCTCTACCTTCAATTATTGCTCTCCAAATCTAACTTGGCTGAGCACCCAAGTTCGCATGAAATACGAAAGAATCTAGATACTATATGCTCTTCGACAGACGTGCACTTAATGTCTCTGGCTGCTGCAAAAGCGTCCATACCTGTCTTGCCAACATAGCTAGGTTAAGAAGTTCAAAATCTTTGAAGCCCAAACCTCTCATACCTTTTGGTTGGGTCATTGATTTCCATGATAAGTAGTGAGTTTTGCATTTTCCATCCTTGCTAACCCACCAAAACTTTCGGATTAACATGTTGAGATGTTCGCATAGTCCTCTTGGGAGTTTAAAACACGACACAAATATACCAAGACAAGCACCTCCTTTCCTACCATTGACATTATGTTCTATCCAGCCCTGAACCTTGCTCCACAAGTGTCGTGGTTTTGTCACGCATATGTCCTCATGAGAGAACTAAGTCGTGGGGCCATCGCTGCTAGGTGATCGCTTGGATGGGGTTGGTCGGAATCGAGAGACGCGAGTTTACCCAGGTTCGGCCCCTCGTGGTGGAGGTAAAAGCCTACATCATGCTTGATTGCTATTGATGATGATGATCTTGATTACAAGGGTCCTATTTCCCTACCTCTAATCTTGTCGATGTTGTTTATCAACGGTATCATCCGTAGATGATTGTGGGAATTGGTATGCATGGAGATCATTGAGGTGGGTTAGCACATGAGACAAGATTTAGATAGTTTTGGGCCCCTGGAAACATCATCCGGTAATAGCCCTACGTGTTGTTTGTGGTTAGGTCTTATTCTATATGCTAATGTGGGAGTCGTTGTATAAGCCGGCTCTCCTCTAGTTGTGTCTATCCCTAGAGATTATTGAGCTTCTAACTTCTACCCTCTTAGGGCGCCTTGGCCCTCCGTATATAATTTGAAGGGGCCAGCTTACATGTAGAGTCCTATTAGGATTAGGACTAGTCTCTTTTCTATTACAAGCCGAATAGGAGTTCGGGTCTTATTCAAATTATTTAAGTCAGCCTGCTAGGCCACCTCCCATGATGGGCCACAAACTATCTTCATGAGGGTACCCGTGTCCCATATCCATGATAGTAGCCCCCGAGCTTTCGGGTGACTTGAAGAGTCGGGCAGAAGGTCCAGATTTGTTTGATGCCTTTGTCTTCCTGGGACACAGAGTTTTTGCCGGGCCCTTAACGTAATGGATGCAGAAATATGGATGAAGAGATTGTCGGCTTACAAGCGGCGAGGTTTCCAGGTCGTGAGCGTCGAGAATGATGAGTCGTCGAAGCTTGCTACTCACAAGCGTAGATGTTACCGGGCTGTAGACGTATAATGTTGCCGGGTTGTCTTTCCAGGCCGGGTCTTTCTGAATTTTCTTCAACTCCAATAGCATATATGTACAGACGGTCTATTCTACTAATATTAGCAGAATAACTATTCTGCACACCACTTTCGCACTGCACACTTAACGCAAGTGCACGTCATTCTTTGAACCAAGTGTGCTGCAGTACTCACACGAGTGAACTTCTCGTCGGAAAAAACTGCACGCGTTATTTTTTCGGTACTGTTTTTGCTCTAATTTTTTAACCGTTTATCGGAATGAGGCGTGTAATATACCGTTGAAAAACTATGGATTAGGCGCAACTTTGCTATGTTGAACACTTTTCGAGATTCCACACGGTTTAAGAGCAGTTTTGAAAATGGTGCGGCGGATGACGAGTGACAGCGAGCGTTTTTTCACGTTTTTTTCTAAACCGCTTGTCGGAATGAAGCAAATGATATGCCGTTGGATAGATATCATCGAGGCGCATCTTTTCCATATAAAAAGCTTTCTCTAATTCGTTACCGTTTAAGAGCAGTTTCAAATTACTAAATCACGGAATTCTGTTTTTCAAGTTTTTTAAAATTTTCGGTACTGTTTTCGCTCCAAATTTTCAACCGTTTGTCGAAACGAAGCGTGTAATACGCCGTTGGAAAGCTACGAACGAGGCGAAACTTTCATATGTTGAAATATTTTTGAGATTCCTTACGGTTTTAAGTTAATTTCGAAAATCGTGTGGCAGACGACGAGTGGCAGCGGCCATTTTTCGCGAAATTTTTGCAAACCGCTGATCGGAATGATTTAAACCATACGCCGTTGGAAAGATATCGTCGAGACGCAACTTTTTCATGTAGAACACTCTCTCTAATTCGTTACGGTTTAAGAGCAGTTTTAAATTACCGAAATACGGACACTCTGTTTTTCGCGACACCCAAATCGACGTGGGTACTTCATCCGACTGAAAACCGCACTGCATCGGACAAAAATCTGCACTGCATCAGACATGTAAGAGAACTGCATGGTTTCTTTTATTCAAACGTAATTTTTTTATGTGTTTTGTATCAGGAGATGAGACTAGCAAACCACACACAAGAGAGTAGCGAACCACACCAACGAGAGTAGTGAACTTCATGATTTCTCTTGTCGAACGCAATTTTTTGTCTGTTTTGTAACAAAAGACAAGACTAGCAAACCACATACAAGAGAGTAGCGAACCACACCAACGAGAGTAGTGAACTTCATACTTCTTTTCGACAATCTTTTTGCTTTACAAAGTGAACCACTTTGACTCACTACAAAATGAACCGCATTGCAATAGCGACAAAGGGAGTTCCATTATTTTTATTTTTTCCTAGCATTTTCTCTTTATAATTTCATCTCAACTACGAGGCTAGCGTAGTGAACCGCACGCGACAGCAAAATGCACTACAAGACTACAAAAAAAATAAAAATAAAAAAGACGGAACTGCATGTACACACGCTCCGCACTACGCGAACAGAGTCAGGGATACCATGATTTTATCATGAATTTTGCATATGCGGCTCGGGGTAGAGGCCCTCCTCTGCAGACTGTAGTTACTTTTTGCCCAAGTGTACTACTTTTGCAATCAACACATGTCCTTCAATATATAAACTAAACATGCACCATTTTTCTCACGCAACGAGCTGAAAAAAAAACAAAAGAGTGAGCTGCAAAAATTGCCAGCAAGTTGATGATGGCCGCGCGCTACTGACTAATCCGACTACGCTCGCGCCCACAATAAAGAAGTGCACTGCATGACGAGTAGATGATGGCTGTGCGCGCCTGCTGTGTGGACTGCTCCAGCGACACCATTGCGCCGCTCATCCTAGAGAGAAGGAATGAGTTAGTGCACGGTTTTGCCAACGATGGGGACGAAGTGAGCTGCAATTGAACCCCAAAAAATGCCACGCCGGATGAAGTGAGCTGAAGTTGTACATGCAAACACTAATAACAAATTGCACATGTACACATACTTAACTGCACAAAAACGTACGGTGAACCTCATCTCCAACGGTGGTGTAGATGCTGCTCGGCAGGCGTCGAGGAATGCCAGGGGGAGGTGACTGCATGCACGCCACGCTGGGACTGTAAACTAACTACACCTCGAAGGTGTCACCACGGCCGTGCTACTCCATCGGCAGAGGAGGGGAGGTCAAACAGAGGGTCGGCCGCCCGTGGAGTACACTCCCTCCTCCCTCTGCCCACCTGTGCGGCGCACTACACTCACACGCACGACCGACCCGCACGCAAGAGCTGCAGCCACACCACAATGCATGGTAGGACACGCCGAATCGCACGACACACCTCACCGAACTGCATAGCCATTCCAGCAAGTGGTGGTTAGGGCGAGGTGAGGTTCCGAGGCAGATCCGACGAGGGGTGGTGCTGGATGGGGCGTGGGGCACTGATTTCCTCCAAAAATAAAAGAAATGAACTGCAACAACCTCAACGCTGGCATGATTGCTGTTCGTTAGTGGGGAGAAGAAGCAGGGGAAGCCGGTGCACCAGGGAGAATCTCCAGGCCAAGAGGGCTGGCTGCGGTGGAGCTAGGGGTGGACCTATTGGGGGTAGGAGAAGTGATCCCTGGCCGGGCCGGAGATGAGGCCAGGACGAGGAGGAGAGGGGAGGTGTAGGCGAGCACCACGATGGATCGGGTGCTCATCGCCGGATCCCACAGGGAAATGGAGTGGGGTGGCACCATATGGGGAGGAGCCGACCCAGGTTGTAGCCTCTTTTGGTTTGTCCTCGCCATCTGAAAGTCGGCTTTCACGTGACTTAAGCCAGTGTTTTAACTTTGTTGAGTTCAGGGTCAACACAGTTGATAATAGGCATCAATGTGATTGACAAATCAAAAGTATAACTAGGTCACCTTTTCGGGGTAGCATCAAGCTAACAGGCAGGTTTAACCAAATATTATAATGCCTATGCCGGGTCAAGAGGGATGTTACTAGCTAAACTCTATGAGTTGGAAGTCCCCAAGTGACCAATGATCAAAGAATAAAGATTCAACACACAGCTTTTGAGATGAAATGACATACTCTGTGTTCTAGAGATGCATAAGACTGATGTTTCTTCACCCTATTTTTCTTCATGAAATGTAAGCATTCATAAGCTATTATGATATTATCAGTTATCAATCTACCCGGGACAAACGCCGACTGCTCTTCTGAAATAATTTTTGGTAATATAACTTCAGTCTGCTGGAGATCACCTTGGATGATATCTTATACAATACAATGCATAGACTGATTGGACGGAATTGAGATAAAAGTGTGGGGTTCTTTACCTTTGGAATTAGGACTAGGATGGTTTTGTTAATGCATTCTGCAGACTCGGAGCCATCTAATGTTTTGAGAACCACCGTAGTTGTATCCCCACCATAAACATTCCAATGACACTTTAAAAAGTGAGCTGGACACTCGACCGGGCCTGGGATTTAGTGGGAAACATCTAAAAAAGTGCTTGGTTGACCTCCAGCTGTGTGTCTAGTTTTTTCAAAGACAACTATAATTTTTTGTATATATTATGATTTTTTATGCATGTTAAACATTTTTTAAATACATGATTTCATATATATATATATAGACACACACACACATATAGAGAGAGAGATTGACTATTCGTCACCCTGGGGTAAGGAATAGTTATTTTTTACCCCCTCTATTTTACCATCAATGCACTGTAATTTTACGTTCCGTAAGTATTGTCTTATTTCTGACGTAAAAAGAGACCGTAAGAAAATATATAATCGTCATAAAAATATATTTTATGTTATGTAAAATTACAAACGTGAAAACATAGTGTAAAATATACATAACCATAGAGTAATTATAGTTTGACTTGGTAGAGTCGATTGTTATTACCTACTCCATAGATAGTACTAATTTCATTACTAGCAACCATTTCTGGACAGTCAATGCACATGTCATGTGGTACATAGGTACAATCCAAAATGAGATGGTAATTTAATTTATTTTTACTTGAAACTGTGTTGGATAGTAACGTTGTTACTATTTCGTACAAACTGCATACAAGTTGGTTGGTATTAGCTGCCACGAGGAAGGTAGTAATGGCATTACTACATATTTTTACCTTCGTTACCATAGATTTAACGAGGTAGGCAGTAATGACATTACTACATTTTTCCTTTGTTATGATCAATTTACTGCTCCAAGGTAGGTAGTAATGACATTACTATATTTTTTGCCCTTTGTTACAATCGATTTACCGCATTGACGTAGTAATGGTATTACCATATTTTTCCATTTTTACGATCGGTTTACCGCATCGACCAGACTAATTAGAGAAAGGGTCGGTTGGTGGCATGCTTCACAGTGGCCGGAGCGTACGATTAGTTAAAATGCGCTCCGGCTAGTTTAGCATATATATATATATATATATATATATATATATATATATATATATTCTAATTTTAAGATTAGAATAACTATTTGGATCACAGCCAACCCTATGTAGGCCCGATGGATGTTTCCGAACACCCGAAAACACATGCACAAAAAAATGATCGGCCCAAGCCCAACCCCGACCCCACCTCCCGCACTGTCGGATCCCCCGACCACCTCCCGCCGCCGCCCCAACCCCGACACACCTCCTGCCGCCGGCCACCCGACCCCAAGGCCCACCTACTGCTGGCCACCGGAGCCGCCACCCCCACTCGCGAGCTACGCCGCCTCCTCCTTCCCGCGTGCGGCCTCCTCCTCCCGGGTCGCCACCGCCCCCGCATCATCCCGGGTCGCCGCCAAGGTTGCCAATCCCCTCCACCCGCCGCAGCTTCTGACGACGCCCACGCCACCGCTCCTCGACCACCGACGGCGGACGCATCCCTCCTCCTCGGCCGCTGCGACCTTCCTTCTCTCCCATCGCGGCCTTCTTACCTCTAGTGCCTTCCCAGATCGGTGACTCGATGCATGTTCCCCCACCGGTGTCCCTCCCCTGTGCTCACTTTCTTCCCTCCGCCGCCGGCATGAGAGCCGCCCACGCCAGCCTGCACTGCCACCTTCCTCCTCCCGGCCGGCCTCCTGGCTCCGCAGTGCGGAACAGAGCCGCCGCGCACCACCTAGTCATCACTACCGCCTCTTCAATCTCGAAAAAAAAAAATCACTACCGCCTCTCTTCCTCCATTCTGCCGTTGTCCCTCTTCCTCCATGCTACTGCTGCCCCTCTTCCTCCATGCTACTGCTGCCTTCAACTCTGCCCCCCACGCCCCATGGTGTCCGCGTCGAGTTGCCCTCTCTTCTACTAGCAGTGCACACAAGCTGTTTGTGTATATGCCTTGAACAAAAAACCCTCTCTTTGGTTACAGGAGGAGTTCATGTACAGCGACAACAACAAAGTTCATGTTGTCAGAAAATTGAAGTCCATATATATGGAAGTTGATGATTGTTGTGTGTGTGTAGGGGAGCACAAAAAAACCCGTGGCTGACAAATTTTCCTGTTATTTAGCCGCAACAATCTTTCTTGACCTCTTTGACAATTTTTTACCTTGTTATATCTTGCAGATAGTCGATTGAAGGGTGTTTTCCTTGAGAGTGGAACCTCAGAGGTAATAAAATACGGATACCACCTTCAACATGGCAATATCTTCTTGCAACTTCTACTGAACTTAATACCAAGATAGTATCCATTCTTTCAACTTCTGGACTTCATTTGTAAGGACCATTCTGGATTCCTAACAACATCTCTGCAATATTTCAAGAATTCTTGCTTCTTCTTCCACAGCTCGCGAGATCAAAGGACATTGTCGACAAAGCTAAGCTCAAGAGTGCAACCTCAGTCGAAGATCTGCATTAGAGATTGCGAGAAGCTCTCACTAGTCTGGCACTTCTGTTTAATTTGTTTCAACACATATGGCCTCTTCAGTTTGGGACAACTCCTTTTGAAAAGTCACGACTACGATGACAAATGATGCGGCCATAGTATCTGTTCTATGCGTGGTTTGTAATTTTCTTAGATGCCCCTTGGCCGTTAACACATAAACTTTGGTACTTGTGGCATATTATTTGTTATAACTGTGTCTGCTCTGCTTGTTTCTTCCCAGCATCTCCTTGGTTGCTGTAATGTTGCTTTGTTTTGGTTGTAAAATATATGTGGTCTAATGTATGTTATATGTTTGAAAGATAGTGCAAATCTGGGTGGGGGTGTTCCTCACATATGTATGTTCTCAACATAGTTGAAGCTTCATAGGAATTTTTCCTTTTCAAATGAGAAGTTCGCTTGTGCAAAAAGATTCCTTAACCTCATTTAGAGGAGAAAGTACAGATAAATCTTGAGGTTCAAAATTTTAAACTACAATTGTTTGTGTCTGAAAGAACAAGTGCACGCAAGTTCAGAATTGGTAAAATTAGAACAAACATCAACGCTAAGGAAACCTTCAAAGAAAGTTTGTTGAACCCCCCCCCCCCCCCCCCCCCCTATTTTGAAAGTTGCCGCTAAAAAAATCCATGAAGTACAAATAAGTTTAAGTTAAAATAATTGACCACAACTCATATTTACAAAAAGAAGGATGTTCCATTTTAAAAAATAAAAAAGGAGCCTCAAATTAAAAAAGGCGAGCAGTTCAATGTTAATATAACAATAAGATTTTCCTCGTGTCTAAAAACTGAAACCAAGAATGATTTTTATGGATTTAAAGCCTAGAGGTTCAAATTTAAAAATATGAAGAAGTTAATGTTTATTAGAAAACCGTAAGAGGGTCAAATTAAAAAAAGCATCTCAAACAATTTCATATAAAAAGGGATTATCTTGTTAAAAAAACTTAGAAGTTTATTTTTAAAATATGGAATAGGTCGATGTTTATTAATAAACTAGGATTTTCCCCGTTACTAAAAGAAAAACCACCAAGTCCAAATTAAAAAAACCAAGAAGTTCAATTTTTAAAAATAGAATAGTTTATTGTATATAAAAAACCCAGATTTTCCTCGTTGGTAAATAATAAACCAAGAAGTTCAATTTCAAAAGGTGGAGCGGTTTGATATTTATTACAAAAACTCAAATTTTTTCCGTTACTAACAAAGAGATTCTCCTCCTCGTAGTTGTTATGCGTTTACTACAGAAAAAATACATCGACCATAGAAGTTCACATATAGCTGGGAAGGAACAACTATAGCTCTCTCTGTGCACATGTTGTGTTTGGAGAGGCACGGTTTTGATTTTGATTTTGGGCTTCGATGTACAAGGTGTATGATGAAGGTGAAACAACTAAGTGAAGTCCATTTGGACATGTGAAATTCAGTGAGTCGTATGAAAGAGAATAAGAGCAACTCTAGCAGACCCGCTAAATCCGGACCCGCAAAACACGTTTGCAGTTTGACGTAAAACTCGGTTGCGGGTCGAGAACGAGCGCGACAGATCAGAACCGTAGATGAAACTCCATAATTTGAAAATACAGATTCGCGGGAGAAATTGCACCATAGTAGTTCATCATCTCATACTACATATATCACATGATCTAACACTATAAACATTGTTCATACTACATACTACATCAGTACTAGTACTAGGGGTGGTGGGGATCTCACGGCGACGAGCTCGTGGCCATTGACGACGCCGTGGAGGAGCGAGGAGCTCAATCATCCTCGCTGGAGCTGCCAAGGTCGATGTACCTCTCCCTCTGCTCCTCGCAGATGCGCCACCACTCATCGGCCTTCTCCTTGGCGGCGAGGTTGGCCGCGACCGCTTGCTTGAAGACGAGGTCTTCAAGCTCCTCGTGGTGGCGCTGTCGCTCCGCCTCCTCGTGCAAGCTCCGCTTGGCAATTGCGGCCGCGACCGCGTCGTTGTTGGCGATGAACTCCTCCGGCCCGATGACTCCGTGGCAAACCTTCACGGCGACGTCCTCCGGCTTGGGCTCCACCTTCACGGCGACCTCCTCCGGCTCCTCGGACCACTCCCTCTTCACGGGGAGAAGGCCCGCGCCGAAAGAGGAGGGGCTCCCGGCGAAGGTAGAAGATCTCACCGAGGACGAGCCCGCGGCCATTGACGGCGTACGGCTGTGGCGACGGTCGTATTCTTCCGTCTCTCGGACGAGGAAGCTCGGCGGCGGCGAGAGGCCGTGGTTGGTCCACCTCTTCGCCGCACGCTTCCTCGCGCAGTCCGACCGGACACACCGCTCGCTCTCGGGGTCACTGCCGCCGCCGGATATGCTCCCGGAGCCGCGTCCGGAGCTCCACATGCGGGCCCACATGGCGGATCAAGGCGGAAGGGGATCGCCGGTGGCGACAAATGTGCGATGGGGAGTGGGGGATTGCGCGATGAGGCGGCGGCAGTGCACAAAGAGCCCCCAAGTAACTTTGTGAGTTGTGCTCAATGGGTGCCTATGAAGCTCTCAAGCTGTTTTGTGGCATGATAGCTGGTTTAACAGGTAGTACTTTGCTTTGTCAGCTGAAGCCCCCATGTAAACAAAGAGATTTGAAGAAACACGGCAGAGGCCCTGCTTATAGCAAGGATGTCGGTTTATTATATTGATCATAATAATACATTGTTGAAATATGTACATAAGAAAAGCCTATGGCTCAAGTGTAGTAAGGCTAAAGGAGAGCTATGTTCCACAGCCGCCGGGTCTCCTGCTCAGAACTGCGTGAGTCTTCTCAAACGTCAATGAGGTAGTATGATCCGTTGTGCAGATTTTTGCTGACCACAAAGTGTCCTTCCCAAGGTGGGGATAACTTGTGCATATCGGTCTGATCCTGAATGAGCCGGAGCACTAAGTCGCCTTCTTGAAAGGTTCTTGTCTTTACCCGGCGGCTGTGATAACACCGCAGATCTTGTTGATAAATCGCCGATCGAGCCAAAGTCATGTCCCGTTTCTCATCTAACAGGTCCAGCGCCTCTTGGCGTGCTTGCTCATTGTCCGCTTCAACATAATTGGCAACCCGGGGTGAGTCATGACGAATATCACTGGGGAGGACGGCCTCAGCCCCGTAAACCATGAAGAAAGGTGTATAACCCGTAGATCGGTTTGGGGTGGTGTTTATACTCCATAACACGGATGGTAATTCTTCCACCCAACAACCCGGCGTCCGCTTCAAAGGAACCATAAGCCGGGGCTTGATACCCTTCAGGATTTCTTGATTCGCCTTCTCAGCTTGACCACTGGACTGGGGATGAGCCACGGACGCTACATCAAGCCGGATGTGTTCTTGTTGACAAAACTCCCCCATCTCGCCTTTATAAAGGTTCGTGCCATTATCTGTGATGATGCTGTGTGGAAAGCCAAAACGGAAAATGATCTTTTTGAGAAATTGAACCGCCGTGGCTGCATCACACTTGCTGACGGGCTCCGCTTCTGTAACGCCCTCGATGCGGCTATATCTCCTACGTGTCGAAGCACGACTTAGAGGCATAACCGCATTGAAAGCAATGTCGCAAGTGAGGTAATCTTCACACAACCCATGTAAAACATAAGGGAAAGAGATACATAGTTGGCTTACAATCGCCACTTCACATAATTTCATGAATAAAGCATTACATCATCCAGATACAATCAAGGTCCGACTACGGAACCAAAATAAAAGAAGAACCCCAAATGCGACAAAGGTCCCTGAACGACCCCAACTGGGCTCCACTACTGATCAACTAGAACGAAGCAACACAAAGGGCAAGATCTTCATCGAGCTCCTCCTTGAGCTTGGTTGCGTCACCTGTTCGGTAACATAGGCACCTGCAAACTGGTTTTGGAAGTATCTGTGAGCCACGGGGACTCAGCAATCTCGCACCCGCGAGATCAAGACTATTTAAGCTCATAGGAAGGATGGAGTAATGAGGTGGAGCTGTAGCAAGCGACTAGCATATATGGTGGCTACAAACGCAAAAGAGAGCGAGAAGAGAGGGCAAAGCACGGTCGATAAAAGTATGATCAAGAAGTGATCCTATAGCAACCTACGTCAAGCATAACTCCAACACCGTGTTCACTTCCCGGACTCCACCGGAAAGAGACCATCACGGTTACACACACGGTTGATGTATTTTAATTAAGGTCAACTTCGGGTTTTCTACAACCGGACGTTAACAAATTCCCATCTGCCCATAACCGCGGGCACGGCTTTCGAAAGTTCAAATCCCTGCAGGGGAGTCCCAACTTAGCCCATGACAAGCTCTCACGGTCAACGAAGGAATAGACCTCCACCCGAGACGTTCCGATCAGACTCGGTATCCCGGTACAACAAGACATTTCGACAGGGTAAAACTAAACCAGCAACACCGCCCGAATGTGCCGACAAATCCCGATAGGAGCTGCACATATCTCTTTCTCAGGGCACACTCAGATAGGTCAAGCTACGAGTAAAACCAACCCTCAAGTTTCCCCGAGGTGGCCCCGCAGGCTACCCAGTTCGGACCAACACTCAGAGGAGCACTGGCCCGGGGGGGGGGGGTTAAATAAGATGACCCTTGAGTCTGCAGAACCCAAGGGAAAGAAAAGGCTAGGTGGCAAATGGTAAAACCAAGGTTGGGCATTGCTGGAGAAGCTTTACTTAAGGCGAACTGTCAAGGGGTTCCCATAATAGCCCAACCGTGTAAGGAACGCAAAATCCGGGAACATAACACCGATATGACGGAAACTAGGGCGGCAAGAGTGGAACAAAACACCAGGCATAAGGCCGAGCCTTCCACCCTTTACCAAGTATATAGATGCATTAATTAAATAAGATATATTGTGATATCCCATCAAGTAAAAATGTCCCAACAAGGAACGACATCTCCATGTTCCCACCAGGAACAAACTTCAATCTTCACCTGCAACTAACAACGCTATAAGAGGGGCTGAGCAAAGCGGTAACATAGCCAATCAACGGTTTGCTAGGACATGGTGGGTTAGAGGTTTGACATGGCAAGTTGGGAGGCTGACAAGCAAATGGTAGGCATCGTAGCATTGGCATAGCAAAAGAGCGAGCAAACTAGCATAGCAAAGATAGTAGTGATTTCGAGGGTATGATCATCTTGCCTGCACAGTTGTCAGAGTTGACTGGATCCTCACAAGCAAACTCAACGGGATCCTCGGTAGCGAACTCGTCTCCCGGCTCTACCCAACAAGACAAACAAGCAACAAGGATACAATCAACCACGGGCAAGTCCAAGCAATATGATGAAATGACGATATGCTATGCGGGATGCGATGCGGGATGCAAAATGCAAGATATGACAGGAAAAGCATGAACCTGGCATCAACTTGGAAAACCAAGTGTGCCACTGGATAGAGGGGATGAAATCGATTGGAAACGATATAAAGATCATTGGAATCGGAGCTACGGTTTGGAAATGGCAAGCGTTTTAAGATACGACACCGGTCTGCGATTTACAGCAAGTAGGCACCTAAATGCAACGAAATAAACATGCTGCAACCACCAAACATGAAAACAAAATACATGGCAGTGATGTACACAAGATGTTTGACAAAACACTAGCACTGAGCCATAGGCAAATTCATCCATTAAGAGGTTCAAACAAGCATGGCTAAAACGCAAATGCAAAACAGATTTCAGACTTAGTGAAATTAACACTAGTCTGAAATTTCAGATCACGATGCCCTCTTCGGAGCAGCAAAACAACATGATAGAAAACCTGAACATGACAAGTAAGAACATGGCATGGAGCTACTCAACAAGCTTAACAAAACACCCAAAGTGACCTGGGGCCAAAAGGGTTCACAAAATACTCTACCGAGCTCACGAACATAGCTCGAACACAATCAGTTTTCAGACTTAGTGAAAACTGAGACATGCTGAAATTGTAACTCACGAAGGCATGTAAACGAGCTCGATGCACTCACTACGGTGCAAGTCATGGCAAGGAAAGCATATAACCAGCAAGAAGGTACAATGTGCTAGCTACACATGGCAAGAACGAAGGCATAGCATGCATGGAACACTAACGGTAGCATCGGCAAAATCGCAAACAAGTTGACGATCTGCCCAGATTAACAACGAAGCAAAAGTTTAGCTCGATTGAGTCAACCTAGAGCACTCCACATGTGCCAACAAAGACATGGATGGATTGAGAATAACATAAATATCAAAACTCCCTTACTGATCATCCTCAAAAGAGGCACGGATCACTAGGAAACAAGCTGGACATATAGCATCATGAACTAAAATATCCCAGACTTAGTGAAAATCACTAAGTCTCTGAAATCAGCAATCTCAGGTACCTCTCTTCGCAAGCTTGCACAAGACAACACACACATCCTAAAAATGCATGGGTGGCACCTCTGGAAAGAAGACAAAATGCTTAACAATTCATCCCAAAGGGGCATAGGCATATCATGCACGAATTAAACATGGCAAAAATGACAAAAGTGCATGATGAACTAACGGATCTGCGATTTAACTCACGAAGCCTCATTCTAACAGCATTTTGGGTATCAAGATGACCTCAAATGCAATTGATGCAATGGAATCAAATGATGTACATGTCGAGGCGAAGATTTTGATATATCATACGCCCAAAACGGAGCTACGATTGCGGAGATACAAGCAGTCAAAGGTAGCACGAAAATTAGGGTTTCAGGAGTGAAAAGTCAACCTAGTGGATCTAGATCTGGCTCACGGATCCCGAGGCGGCGGCGGTACTGTAGCTCGAGCCCGCCGGAGATGGCCGCGGCGGTGGCCGGAGAAAGGGGGAGCTCGCCGGGCCTTGGCCGGAGAGGAGGGGCGCCGGCCCGGACGACGAGGAGGCGCGGCGAAGGGCGGCGGGGCCGGCTCGGGCGCCGTGGCGCGGACGCCGGGGCGGAGCGGCGCGGCTCGTCGGAGGCGCGGTCGCCGGAGACGGCGGCGCGGCGGCCGGAGGCGGGGAAGGCGGCGGATCCGGGCGGGAGGCGAGCCCCGGGCGGCGGCGGAGCTCACCGGGCCGCGGGGGCCGGATGCGGGCTCCCGGGCCGCGGTGGGAGGCGGCGGCGGCGGGGGTGACGTGGCGGCACCCGAGTGGGCGGGCTGCGGCGGCGGACTCTGTCCGGCCGGGGGCGGACACGTCCGTCGGTGGAGATCTTTTTTTTTAAACTAGGGTTTCGGACGGGGGAAGAAGAGATCCGAATGGAGGGGGTATAAATAGGCATAGAGGGAGCTAGGAGAGTCCAAATGAGGTGCGGTTTTCGCCCACACGATCGTGATCGAACGCTCTAGGACATGGAGCAGAGTTTGGTGGGTTTTGGGCCAAATGGAAGGGTGTTGGGCTGCAACACACACGAGACCTTCTCGGCCCCTCGGTTAACCGTAGGAGTATCAAACGAAGTCCAAATGGTACGAAACTTGACAGGCGGTCTACCGGTAGTAAACCAAGGCCGCTTGGCAAGACTCAGTCCAATCCGGAAATGTTTAATCCCCACACACAAAAGAAAGGTAGAAATGACCACCGAAGGAGAACGGAACGCCGGATTGCAAAACGGACAACGGGGAAAATGCTCGGATGCATGAGACGAACACGTATGCAAATGAAATGCGCATGATGACATGATATGCAAAGCATGACACGCAAGCAATGACAAGGCAACAACGGCGAATAATTGAACGACACCTGGCACATCGGTCTCGGGGCGTTACAACACTCCACCACTACGAGAGGATCTCGTCCCGAGATCTAGAATGGCACCGGAGGGAAACGGAGGAGAAAGAGAATAGGTAAAACTAAGTTGCTTCTTTGACAAACAAGTGAAACCACGAACCTTGAAAAAGGTTAAGCCATTTCAAGAAAAGAATACAACTGAGATGAACGAAGTTGAAAACACTCCGTTAGAAGAGAGGAATAAAGAATATTGCGAAAAACCTTGAGGTTGAAGGGCAAGATATATATTGAAAACACTCCGGTTAAAGAAGGGGATCAAGGAAGACCAAATTCAGGCAGCACTCTGGTTGAAAAGAAAAGGAATTGAATAATAACTTGATAAGATGAGAAGATACTTGATGAAATCATAATACACTGCCTCCGGGAGAAATAAATAGAAGATTGATAATTGAAATAAAAGAATGTTGAAGAAAATGCCAACTTCTGCCACAAAAGAGTTTGAAAAGGCATCTTAAGGAGAATGGTCGAACGAAGTTATTGGAAAGCCAACAACGAAAGAATAAACTTGATATGGTCTTATGGAGTACATCTCAAACTATGAGGTGACAACCTGCCACTCACGGGAAAAGAATTGTATTGATATGAACAAGGAGACGAGAAAGTATATCGCACCGGAAAGGGTAAATGAAGAAATTGGATCATTGATAAACACCATGAGAGCGACAATTCTTAAAGGAAAGCTTTAGGTGAAATATAACCCAAGATAATTCCAATGAAGAAAATGATGGATTTAAAATATCTCATCCTTACAACAAGTGAATCATGAAACATGAACTCAAATTATCAAGAATGGCATAATACCACCTCCAATAATATGATAGAAAGAATGCACTCCGGATTACAATATGAAGAAAGCTTGAGTTTCTTAGAAAAGAATCTTGATGAACACTTCAAGAAGAAATTAAATCCTTTATGAACCAACATGTAGAACCTTCCCGAAGAACTCCGTTAAACAAAAGAATGCTCAAACGGAAGGCAAGAGAAGATGGAAACACAAGGTGAAGACTTGCAATGATTTAAATGAATCTCCATGATAATTAGAGCTTGGAACTCCGGGAAAAAGAGAAGATGAAACAAATGAAACCGAGAATTTGAAGGGCCTCCGGAATAAAGAATTAATCACTTGGATGAACAAGAATAAGAATTATGTTATGCTTATCCTTCACCAATTAAATTGATGACAATCAACGGATTTGGCATACTACTTATTCTCGTAGAAAGGATTAGGAGAGATATAACATCAGACTTGGGAAGGTATTGAACGAACCACCGGCAGGATTAGCAAATGGACGAAGATGCTTGAGAGATTTTAGATACAAGTGAATGTAATAGATTATGGACCGATTAGAGATCACTTGAACGCTGCACCGGTAAGATTGGAGAATGATAAGTGAAAGCTGAGAATGAATAAACCTGACTTGATGGACTCCGGATAACAAACTGAGAAGACTCTTAAATTACTCCAGATGGGTGAAAAGAGTTCCCACAATCAGAACAATTATGAGAGGATGGCAACAAGAATCTTGAAGAGAATAGAGCAAGATTAAAGAGAAACTCTTCTTCGGTCTTCAAATGATGAGAATGACAACGAGAAACACCACCAAGAATTATTGAGGCACACCGGAAGAATCAAAAGCGAAGAGGTTGAGCCAACTATGAAAAGAATTTGAAAGATCTTGGAGAAAAGCATTTGACTGATGATAACTCATTCTTACGTCAAACTTGGAGAAGAATTTAGTATAGCTCTGGGAAAATAGAAGAGTCAGGTAAGATCCTGGGAAAAGACCTGTGGGTTAGGGCCCACTCAAAAGAACACCGTTGAAAAGATTTAAAAGAGATGTTGCACCGGTTGAATTGAATGACTTGAATGAGATACCAATCTCGAAAGAGCTTGAACGAATGCAGAGTGGAAACACGAATCTTCGAGATATCTTGAGCACTCCGGAACAATTTAATAGCGAGAGATGGATGATTAAGAGGTGCACCGGCATAAGAAAAGCATTGGAAAAAAAAGAAAAGGAGTATGCTTAATACCAAAGCTTGAATTAAATCCACCGGAGAAGAAAAGAACGAGGAATGACGAACTTGAAGCTCCATTAGAATCTTCATGAGAATCACCGGATAAGAACATTGACGGAAAAGAATGGAGAAACTTCCCATCAATAAAATGGATACTTGAAGAAGAAATCTTAGTCCTTGAAGAAAAACAAAAGGGAGGGAGGGTGGGAAAAACAAAGGCAACTTGGAGACGGATGAAACAAACACCGTTGAGAAGAAGTGATAAATGATCTTGCAAATGTTGACGTGAACGGATCCACTTGAGGAGAGACACACCGGTTAAAAAAAAGGATTGACAAGACAGACTCGATGATTAAGAAGGTTTAGTATTCACATAGGAATATGAGAACACCATTTGGAAAAGGTATGGAATCAACATTTAACTTCGAAGCAACTCGAATACCACAAATAAAACAAAACAAAGGATTGGCTTGCAAAATAAGCCAGAACAAACATATGATAGAGATTTCGTCCGAAGTTTTCGTGGTGGGGCCTACACGGGCTCGAGTGTACAGCACCATCATGTACAAGGCAGTGCACATGACATATGAAGTGTCCCCGAGTCGGCATAGCCAAGGACTCTTTAAGACACAACGAGACCACTGTAAAATCAACCGTGAATAGGCGGACCACTAGACGTCGAACCCCAATTTCATATCATACATCCGTCGGAAAGATATCCTAAGAGCTACTTGAATTCCCACCTATGAAACTCCCGAAATTTTCAGGTTATGCAATCAGGTGTTGGGGATACAGGGGAAGCATAATATCTCACCCAAAACTAACAAATCCTACATCCAGCTGTATCCATCCTTCAACACATAACCAAGAAACCTTCGGAAATCGTCTACCTCAACCTTTGAAAAGCATCCGTTATACAAGTCATGGCAATACTCCCGTACTCACCTCAGTACTGGGTTATCGGGGTTATCTCACCAACAACTGCATAAAAGAGATTTTCGATGTCGGCGTACTAAACTCAGGTATTCCAGAACTGCAACGATAAAATTATGATGACAACACCTCAGAGCTCAACTCCCCGGGACACTTCCACTAAACCCCTGACAGGAGGCACCAAGACAATGTTCTCATCATAAAACCATCAGAACGATTCCAAGATACCCGCGTGATCCTAAATTTTTTTTTAGTGAAATTTGAGAAGAGAAGAGTCAAAACTCTACGTCAGGATGCCTTACCAGAGCGATGAGGAGACTGGGAAGTAAAAACAATTCCTAAACTCTCCGATATATAATTCCTAAATGACTCAAAACATTTTTCTAGACACAACTCGGCTGCTAAAAACGATCAAGCAATGGGGGCTCCTAAGGTCGGGGAAGGCTCTGATACCAACTTGTAACGCCCTCGATGCGGCTATATCTCCTACGTGTCGAAGCACGACTTAGAGGCATAACCGCATTGAAAGCAATGTCGCAAGTGAGGTAATCTTCACACAACCCATGTAAAACATAAGGGAAAGAGATACATAGTTGGCTTACAATCGCCACTTCACACAATTTCATGAATAAAGCATTACATCATCCAGATACAATCAAGGTCTGACTACGGAACCAAAATAAAAGAAGAACCCCAAATGCGACAAAGGTCCCTGAACGACCCCAACTGGGCTCCACTACTGATCAACTAGAACGAAGCAACACAAAGGGCAAGATCTTCATCGAGCTCCTCCTTGAGCTTGGTTGCGTCACCTGTTCGGTAACATAGGCACCTGCAAACTGGTTTTGGAAGTATCTGTGAGCCACGGGGACTCAGCAATCTCGCACCCGCGAGATCAAGACTATTTAAGCTCATAGGAAGGATGGAGTAATGAGGTGGAGCTGCAGCAAGCGACTAGCATATATGGTGGCTACAAACGCAAAAGAGAGCGAGAAGAGAGGGCAAAGCACGGTCGATAAAAGTATGATCAAGAAGTGATCCTATAGCAACCTACGTCAAGCATAACTCCAACACCGTGTTCACTTCCCGGACTCCACCGGAAAGAGACCATCACGGTTACACACACGGTTGATGTATTTTAATTAAGGTCAACTTCGGGTTTTCTACAACCGGACGTTAACAAATTCCCATCTGCCCATAACCGCGGGCACGGCTTTCGAAAGTTCAAATCCCTGCAGGGGAGTCCCAACTTAGCCCATGACAAGCTCTCACGGTCAACGAAGGAATAGACCTCCACCCGAGACGTTCCGATCAGACTCGGTATCCCAGTACAACAAGACATTTCGACAGGGTAAAACTAAACCAGCAACACCGCCCGAATGTGCCGACAAATCCCGATAGGAGCTGCACATATCTCTTTCTCAGGGCACACTCAGATAGGTCAAGCTACGAGTAAAACCAACCCTCAAGTTTCCCCGAGGTGGCCCCGCAGGCTGCCCAGTTCGGACCAACACTCAGAGGAGCACTGGCCCGGGGGGGTTAAATAAGATGACCCTTGAGTCTGCAGAACCCAAGGGAAAGAAAAGGCTAGGTGGCAAATGGTAAAACCAAGGTTGGGCATTGCTGGAGAAGCTTTACTTAAGGCGAACTGTCAAGGGGTTCCCATAATAGCCCAACCGTGTAAGGAACGCAAAATCCGGGAACATAACACCGATATGACGGAAACTAGGGCGGCAAGAGTGGAACAAAACACCAGGCATAAGGCCGAGCCTTCCACCCTTTACCAAGTATATAGATGCATTAATTAAATAAGATATATTGTGATATCCCATCAAGTAAAAATGTCCCAACAAGGAACGACATCTCCATGTTCCCACCAGGAACAAACTTCAATCTTCACCTGCAACTAACAACGCTATAAGAGGGGCTGAGCAAAGCGGTAACATAGCCAATCAACGGTTTGCTAGGACATGGTGGGTTAGAGGTTTGACATGGCAAGTTGGGAGGCTGACAAGCAAATGGTAGGCATCGTAGCATTGGCATAGCAAAAGAGCAAGCAAACTAGCATAGCAAAGATAGTAGTGATTTCGAGGGTATGATCATCTTGCCTGCACAGTTGTCAGAGTTGACTGGATCCTCACAAGCAAACTCAACGGGATCCTCGGTAGCGAACTCGTCTCCCGGCTCTACCCAACAAGACAAACAAGCAACAAGGATACAATCAACCACGGGCAAGTCCAAGCAATATGATGAAATGACGATATGCTATGCGGGATGCGATGCGGGATGCAAAATGCAAGATATGACAGGAAAAGCATGAACCTGGCATCAACTTGGAAAACCAAGTGTGCCACTGGATAGAGGGGATGAAATCGATTGGAAACGATATAAAGATCATTGGAATCGGAGCTACGGTTTGGAAATGGCAAGCGTTTTAAGATACGACACCGGTCTGCGATTTACAGCAAGTAGGCACCTAAATGCAACGAAATGAACATGCTGCAACCACCAAACATGAAAACAAAATACATGGCAGTGATGTACACAAGATGGTTGACAAAACACTAGCACTGAGCCATAGGCAAATTCATCCATTAAGAGGTTCAAACAAGCATGGCTAAAACGCAAATGCAAAACAGATTTCAGACTTAGTGAAATTAACACTAGTCTGAAATTTCAGATCACGATGCCCTCTTCGGAGCAGCAAAACAACATGATAGAAAACCTGAACATGACAAGTAAGAACATGGCATGGAGCTACTCAACAAGCTTAACAAAACACCCAAAGTGACCTGGGGCCAAAAGGGTTCACAAAATACTCTACCGAGCTCACGAACATAGCTCGAACACAATCAGTTTTCAGACTTAGTGAAAACTGAGACATGCTGAAATTGTAACTCACGAAGGCATGTAAACGAGCTCGATGCACTCACTATGGTGCAAGTCATGGCAAGGAAAGCATATAACCAGCAAGAAGGTACAATGTCCTAGCTACACATGGCAAGAACGAAGGCATAGCATGCATGGAACACTAACGGTAGCATCGGCAAAATCGCAAACAAGTTGACGATCTGCCCAGATTAACAACGAAGCAAAAGTTTAGCTCGATTGAGTCAACCTAGAGCACTCCACATGTGCCAACAAAGACATGGATGGATTGAGAATAACATAAATATCAAAACTCCCTTACTGATCATCCTCAAAAGAGGCACGGATCACTAGGAAACAAGCTGGACATATAGCATCATGAACTAAAATATCCCAGACTTAGTGAAAATCACTAAGTCTCTGAAATCAGCAATCTCAGGTACCTCTCTTCGCAAGCTTGCACAAGACAACACACACATCCTAAAAATGCATGGGTGGAACCTCTGGAAAGAAGACAAAATGCTTAACAATTCATCCCAAAGGGGCATAGGCATATCATGCACGAATTAAACATGGCAAAAATGACAAAAGTGCATGATGAACTAACGGATCTGCGATTTAACTCACGAAGCCTCCTTCTAACAGCATTTTGGGTATCAAGATGACCTCAAATGCAATTGATGCAATGGAATCAAATGATGTACATGTCGAGGCGAAGATTTTGATATATCATACGCCCAAAACGGAGCTACGATTGCGGAGATACAAGCAGTCAAAGGTAGCACGAAAATTAGGGTTTCAGGAGTGAAAAGTCAACCTAGTGGATCTAGATCTGGCTCACGGATCCCGAGGCGGCGGCGGTACTGTAGCTCGAGCCCGCCGGAGATGGCCGCGGCGGTGGCCGGAGAAAGGGGGAGCTCGCCGGGCCTTGGCCGGAGAGGAGGGGCGCCGGCCCGGACGACGAGGAGGCGCGGCGAAGGGCGGCGGGGCCGGCTCGGGCGCCGTGGCGCGGACGCCGGGGCGGAGCGGCGCGGCTCGCCGGAGGCGCGGTCGCCGGAGACGGCGGCGCGGCGGCCGGAGGCGGGGAAGGCGGCGGATCCGGGCGGGAGGCGAGCCCCGGGCGGCGGCGGAGCTCACCGGGCCGCGGGGGCCGGATGCGGGCTCCCGGGCCGCGGTGGGAGGCGGCGGCGGCGGGGGTGACGTGGCGGCACCCGAGTGGGCGGGCTGCGGCGGCGGACTCTGTCCGGCCGGGGGCGGACACGTCCGTCGGTGGAGATCTTTTTTTTTAAACTAGGGTTTCGGACGGGGGAAGAAGAGATCCGAATGGAGGGGGTATAAATAGGCATAGAGGGAGCTAGGAGAGTCCAAATGAGGTGCGGTTTTCGCCCACACGATCGTGATCGAACGCTCTAGGATATGGAGCAGAGTTTGGTGGGTTTTGGGCCAAATGGAAGGGTGTTGGGCTGCAACACACACGAGACCTTCTCGGTCCCTCGGTTAACCGTAGGAGTATCAAACGAAGTCCAAATGGTACGAAACTTGACAGGCGGTCTACCGGTAGTAAACCAAGGCCGCTTGGCAAGACTCGGTCCAATCCGGAAATGTTTAATCCCCACACACAAAAGAAAGGTAGAAATGACCACCGAAGGAGAACGGAACGCCGGATTGCAAAACGGACAACGGGGAAAATGCTCGGATGCATGAGACGAACACGTATGCAAATGAAATGCGCATGATGACATGATATGCAAAGCATGACACACAAGCAATGACAAGGCAACAACGGCGAATAACTGAACGACACCTGGCACATCGGTCTCGGGGCGTTACAGCTTCAACCCATTTAGTGAACTTGTCAACCGCCACCAACAGGTGGGTCTTCTTATCCTTGGAGCGCTTAAAAGGTCCCACCGTATCAAGCCCTCAAGTGGCAAACGGCCAAATGATAGGAATCGTTCGTAGCTCTTGAGCCGGAACATGAGATCGACGTGAAAACTTCTGACAAGCGTCACACCGCTTTACCAGATCCTCCGCATCAGCATGAGCTGTCAACCAATAGAACCCATGACGAAAAGCTTTATTTTGAACCGGCATGGTGACCATGATACCCTTCATGGATTTCACATAGAATCTCTTGTCCTTCTTCAAGAGAAACACAACGTTGAAATACGCCTGAGACACTGCAACGGTGTAACTCGCCATTGTGAATAACCATGGACTTGGACCGCCGGATTATCTGTCTGGCGAAGACCTCATCATCTGGTAACTCATCCCGGTTCATATACGCCAAATATGGAACCGTCCAATCCGGAGTGATATGTAAAGCAGCTACCAATTGGGCCTCTGGATCAGGAACAGCTAAATCCTCCTCTGTAGGCAACTTAACAGACGGGTTATGCAAGATATCTAAAAAGGTATTGGGTGGTACCGGTTTACGCTGAGATCCCGGCCAGCTTAAAGCATCTGCTGCTTCGTTTTTGCTCCGGTCAATGTGCTCAACCTGATAACCCTTAAAATGGCCTGCCACAATATCCACCTCGCGTCTATAAGCCGTCATGAGTGGATCCTTAGAATCCCAAGTACCAGAAACTTGCTGAGCCACCAGATCAGAATCTCCAAAACAGCGAACCCGGCTTAAATTCATTTCCTTAGCCATGCGGAGACTGTGGAGTAGGGCTTCATACTCAGCTGCATTGTTAGTACAAGGAAACATTAAGCGGAGAACATAACAAATTTTATCACCTCGAGGGGAAGTAAGGACAACTCCAGCCCCCGAGCCTTCCAATTGCCTAGACCCATCAAAGTGAATAGTCCAGGATGTATTGTCCGGTTTCTCCTCTGGTGCCTGTAACTTGGTCCAATCATTGATGAAGTCAACAAGTGCCTGAGATTTGATGGCCGTTCGAGGCATATACTTCAATCCATGTGGACCAAGCTCAATTGCCCACTTTGCAACCCGGCCAGTTGCTTCCCTGTTTTGAATTATATTGCCCAAAGGAGCAGAACTAACCACTGTGATGGGACGGCCTTGAAAGTATTGTTTGAGCTTCCGACTTGCCATAAAAACTCCATACACCAGCTTCTGCCAATGCGGATATCGTTGTTTTGACTCGGTCAACACTTCGCTGATATAGTAAACTGGCCTTTGAACCGGATATTCCTTCCGAGCCTCCTTATGCTCAACCACAATTGCCACACTGACCGCACGGGCATTGGAAGCCACGTACAATAACAAGGGCTCTTTATCAACCGGAGTAGCAAGGACCGGCGGTTCAGCCAGCTGCCGCTTCAAGTCCTCAAATGCCGCATTAGCTGCGTCACTCCAAACAAAATCATCTGTCTTCTTCAACATCTGATATAAAGGAATCGCCTTCTCTCCCAAACGGCTGATAAACCGGCTGAGGGCTGCAATTCGACCTGCCAGACGCTGAACATCATTGATGCATTTCGGCCTAGCCAAGGATGTGATCGCTTTGATCTTTTCCGGATTGGCCTCAATACCTCTGTTGGACACAAGAAAGCCCAAGAGCTTGCCTGCCAGAACACCAAAAACACATTTGTCAGGATTGAGCATCATTTTATAAACCCGAAGATTGTCAAACGTCTCCTTGAGGTCATCTATCAAGGTTTCCTTCTTTCTGGATTTTACCACAATGTCATCCACATAGGCATGAACATTACGCCCAATCTGCGTGTGAAGACAATTTTGCACACAACGCTGATAAGTTGCCTGGGCACTTTTGAGCCCAAAGGGCATAGAAACATGGCAGAAAGCTCCAAAGGAAGTGATGAAGACTGTCTTCTCCTGGTCCTTAACGGCCATTTTAATCTGATGATAACCTGAATAAGCATCCAACAAACTCAGACGCTCACAACCCGCCGTCGCATCAATAATCTGATCAATGCGCCAGAGAGCAAAAGGATCTGCCGGACAAGCCTTGTTCAAATCTGTATAGTCCACACACATACGCCAAGTGCCATTTTTCTTAAGAACGAGCATCGGATTAGCTAACCACTCGGGGTGAAATACTTCGACGATAAACCCAGCAACTAACAGCCGGGCTACCTCTTCACCAATGGCCTTGTGTCTTTCCTCGTTAAAGCGGCAAAGAAATTTCTTGACCGGTTTAAACTTGGGATCAATATTGAGAGTGTGCTCAGCGAGTTCCCTCGGTACACCTGGCATGTCAGAAGGCTTCCATCCAAAAATGTCCAGGTTCTCATGGATGAACTCAATGAGCGCACTTTCCTATTTCGGATCCAGATTGGTGCTGATGCTAAACTGTTGAATGAATCGCCGGGAACAAAGTCAACAAGTTTAGTCTCATCAGCCAGTTTGAACTTCAGGGTTGGGTCATGCTCAGTGGTGGGCTTCTTCAGAGGTGTCATGTCTGCCGGATCAACATTGTCTTTATAAAACTTTAGCTCCTTTGTAGCACAAACCGACTCAGCATAGGCCACATCACCTTCCTCACAATCCAAAGCGATCTTTCGACTTCCGTGTACTATGATAGTCCCCTTATGACCCAGCATTTTGAGCTATAAATAGATATAGCAGGGCCTCGCCATGAATTTTGCGTAAGCCGACCGTCCAAACAATGCATGATATGGGCTCTGGATTTTCACCACTTCAAAGGTCAATGTTTCAGACCTGGAATCATGCTCATCTCCAAACACAACCTCCAAAGCTATCTTGCCAATAGGATATGCCGATTTACCTGGTACTACACCATGAAAAACAGTGTTTGATGGTTTAAGACTCTTGTCTGTCAACCCCATGCGACGAAAAGTCTCATAGTACAGGATGTTGATACTGCTCCCTCCATCCATCAGAACTTTGGTAAACTTATAACCTCCCACCTGAGGTGCTACCACCAAAGCTAGATGACCCGGATTGTCAACCCGGGGCGAATGATCCTCTCTGCTCCACACAATGGGCTGCTCGGACCACCGCAAATAACGTGGCACTGCCGGTTCAACAACATTAACTGCCCTCTTGTGAAGCTTCCGATCGCGCTTGCACAGGCTAGTAGTGAACACATGATACTGCCCACCATTCAACTGCTTGGGGTGACTTTGATAACCTGACTGCTGCTGATTCCCTTGATTATTCTGTTGGCTATTACCACCTTGGTTGTTCTGGTTGCCCTGATTATTTTGAAATCCAGAGTTTGAACCGCCACCACCGTGAAAACCTGGACCCGAACCGCCCGACGGACCCTGATCATACCGGAAGAGATCAGAGTTTTTGAACTCCTTCATAATATAACAATCTTTCCAAAGATGTGTGGAAGAGGCCTCCTTGGTCCCATGCTTTGGGCAGGGCTGGCTTAACAGACGCTCCAGATTCATACCTCCACCGCGCTGGGGCGGTTTACCTTTACGACACTGCATATTGGTGTTAGCCACAAGATCTGAACTATCTGCTTTGCGCTTACCATTATTCCCATGGCCTCCTTGGTTGTGATGCTGTCCTTTTGCACCGTCGTTCTTCTTTCCCTTTCCGGTTTCTCCTCATCAGAATCGGGATCCTTGGTATTATCAGAATCGACATATTTGACCAAGGCTGCAATAAGTGTTCCCATGTCATTGAAGTGGCGCTTGAGCCGTCCCAACTTCATCTTTAGTGACTTAAACCGGCAATTACGCTCCAGCGTTATGATTGCTTGGCCAACATTAATCCAGTCTGACGAATGCAAAACTTCTGAAACCCGGCGCACCCAATGAGTTGTTGACTCCGTCTCCCCTTGAACACAGGCATCCAGACCCACAATGGACATAGGCTGTTTGCATGTGTCTTTAAAATTGGCTATAAACCGAGCCTTCAACTGATCCCATGACTCGATGGAGTTGGCTGGTAGGTTTTTCAACCAAGTACGGGCTGTCCCTTCCAACATCATCGTGAAATACTTTGCACAGGCCGCTTCATCCACATCCAGCATCTCCATTGCCATCTCATAACTCTCGACCCACGCCTCAGGTGGCTGATTAGCGGTGTAATTAGGCACCTTACGTGGACCCTTGAAATCCTTCGGCAGTCGCACATTACGGAGAGCCGAAATGAGACACGACACTCCCCAGGAGCTGAAGGCAAACCCGGTGCCTCGGTCTACTGACGCCGCTGGCTGAACCGGGGCGGGTTGATAACGACCCGCATATTGTGCTGCCAAAGCGGCCTCCCTTTGTGCTCTGCCATTATCCACCACGTCTTGAGCATTTCCCTCACCGCGCGCCGGATTGGGTCCTTGAGGGACATTACGGTGCCGCGCACTGCTAGACACTTCCGGTTCATCCATGTGCCTGCTATAGCTTTTGCTCGGACAGGGGGTCGAATGAATTCTATCTCGACTATAGGAATAAGCCTGCTGCTGCACCATGGCGGTTTGAAGAAGATCCCTGGCCCGTCGTGTCTCAATCGCCGCCAGTGAATCGCCCTCCATCGGAATGGCTGCCAGGCGAGATGCTGCAGCAATCATGTTATCCAAAGGGCTCGAAAAGTGACCCGGTGGTGTTGACACGTATTGCGGCGGGTTATCCGTTTGTCGAGGTGGTTCCGTCGTTCGTGGTTGATCCGACGCTGCCCTAGGCGCGTCGGTCCGGTTTGCAGCTGCCGGATTACTCGGCCCAACCCCCGGCGTATTAAAGAGATTCAATCCTTCGAAGACCGACTGCATACGCGATCGGTACTTCCTTCGCATTATGTCGTTTGATGCATTCTAATCTAACATGAGCCGGTAATTCTGCGCTTGTATCTGCTGTGACTGGGCATCCAAAGCGTCATGTTCTTCAGCCATCCTAGCATCCTCAGTTGCCAGGTCCTCCTTAGCCCACGTTATCTGGTCCTTCAACTTCACAACACCCACATTGTGTTGATCCTGCGTCTCCGGGGTAACTGAAGTGGTCAACAAGGTCGCCTAGGCATCCATCAAACCGGAGAGAACTTGAGCCGTTCGACGCATCGAGCCTCCTGCCGCGGCCGCTGATCCGGAATTCATTACCGCTGTAGATGAAGACTGCAAAGTGGGTTGTGTTCCTGCCATGAAAATAGCAACCCGACTTGGCGGTTCAAGGAGGTCCGGAATACTGTTGCCATCGGAATATCCTTCGAACACACCATCATGAATTTGGTATAGGGACTCAGTTTCACCAGTGGATGACTCGCCATCGGAATAAACAGCTGTTTCGCCTTCAGACACCGGTTCAGATCCGATCCAATGGACACATCCTACGAATGCACGCTTCATAGCGGGCTTAACCCGGGCTGGACTCGCACGCTGAGCCGTCTCGACGAGGTCGGTACAAATGTCCGGCTCAGGGCCCGGTTCGCCGATCTTGCCGATGAAGACGTGAATTCCGCCAAAGGGGACCCGGTACCCGTACTCAATTGAGCCAGTCTCGGGGCCCCATCCTTCGTTGTCGATGTAGAGCTTGCCGCGACGACTCTTGGTCATCCGGCCAACCGCTTACCCTTTGAGTCCTTCAAAGCTACCCTTCAAGAACTCGAAACCATCATGCGATAGCCCCACGGTGGGCGCCAACTGTCGTGGAATTAACACGTCAGGTGTCCTCATGAAAGGACTTAGTCGTGGAGCCATCGCGACGGGTTAGCTTGAAGGGGTTAAACCAGACAAGGGACACGGGAGTTTTTATACTAGTTCGGCACCTTTGATGAAGGTAAAAGCCTACGTCTAGTTGTGATGGAATTGATTGGGTTTCGATGACCAGGGAGCAAATACGCTTTGCCTGGGTCTCGAGTTGTTGTTTCTTGCCCTTGAACCGCCGCCAGGTCATCCCTTTATATACAAAGGTTGATGCTCGGCCGGTCTACAGAGTCCCGAGGCCGACTCATACAAGTGTCCGGCTCGGTCTCCCCTTTCCTAACTTACAATACAAGTTACATAACCATGGCGGTTTACCACTATGGGCCCTAATCCACCTTTAGGCTCCGGGCCTCTAAGCTTCATTAGTAAAGCGCCATCTTCTGGGTCTTCGTGGGCTTCAATATAGTTGAAGGTGAACCGGCCCCTCCTGGGCGGTTTACACTCAGTAGTTATATCCCCAACAGGGGGATAGGGTTTCGACCCGTAAACGCATCGCGAACCCGTAGAAATAGTGGTTGGGGCGGTCGGTTTGCGGGCCGCAGTAAAAATTTATGCAGGTCGAGCGAGAGTATACGGGCTCTGTTCTGGCCAGAGAATTGGGCCGAGCCCGTATACTCACCGGAATTTTGCGGATCAGGGCCTTTTGCGGGGTCTGCTAGAGTTGCACTAAGATCGTTTATTTATTTGGCCCCCATTTGTACATCGGGTTATCTAATTTCTTGTTTTGTATTGTTTCATGAAGTTCAATAGTATGCATGATGCAAAAATGTACTTTTTTAGGTTGGTTTAATGTAAAAAAACAAAAAAAACTGAAGCCCCGAACAAGTTCAAAAAACTACGACACAGAGATGTCCAAAACAGCGAGAAGTTCAACTACTACACGAAATGCATTTCAAATGAGAATAAAAAAGTTAGAGCAGTTCGACGTCTATAAAAACTCAGATTTTTATGTTACTAAAGTGAAGCAGAGAGAATTTCAAATTGATAAGAGCCACTAGTTCACGTACTACACGGTGGTTATTTTGTATTAAAAAAGAATGAAAAAGAAAATGCTAAAAAATTTGTTGCTAGAAGTTTAAGTGCTCTATCCGAGAAAGTTCAAAAATTCTTGTGAGAGAGGTTCACCGTGTATATAGTTGTCCAAAATACATAAAAATATGTTGTTTTTTGTGTTTTAAAATAATTCTCTCAAACCAGAGAGAAGTTCAAAGTGATAACAACCAGAAGTTCATGTACTGCATGGTGTGTGTTTCATACCGAAAAAAGAACAAAAAGCCAAACTCTAAATATTTCGTTGCTATAAGTTCATGTGCTCTGCCCTTGGAAGTTCAAAATTCTTGAGGGAGATGTTCACCGTGTGTTTACATGTTCAAAAACATAAAAAGATGTTGTTTATCATTTTTTAAATTATTCTCTCAATCCATTACAAATTTGGAACAAAAATGCTCTACATGAAAAAGTTCTTTTCTATTCAACAACTTCCCAAAGGGGTATATTGTATGCTCTATTCAAAGAATAAAACCAAGAAGTCCAAACTAAAATAACAGAGTAGTTCAATGTATATGAAAAACTCAGATTTTCCTCATTACTAAAGCAGTAAACCCAAGAAGTTCAATTTATAATAGTAGAGTGGGTTGATGTTCTTTACAAAAATCGGATTTCTCTCATTACTAAAGAATAAACCAAGAAGTTCAATTTATAATTATAGAGTAGTTTAAAATTCAAATAACTCCGTTTTCTATACATAAGCTTTTCCGTGTCGCCACCTTGCACCTCAGGGCGCCTAATATGGTAAGGATCCACTAAAAAGAATTCCTATATAACCATAGAGAATTTGGAAAAAGTTTCTACAAGGAGCGGATTTGCAGCAACTTTCCAACGCCATCTCATTTGCCTCATTCCGATAAACGGTTTAGAAATAAACTCGAAAATACGATTCACGTTTTTTTGTATGAAGAAAAATGGTTTTAAAAACTGCTCTTAAACCGTGTACATTTTGCCAAAAATTTAACTTGGGTCATGATACTCGTGTCCATAGCTTTCCAACGGTATATTGCAATCCCCATTTGGGCAATGTATGCGGAAGTTCAACCTAGCACTTGGGAAAGTTCAAGTGCTACTGCTGCGGCAGGTTATGTAGTTATCAGAATATTGTTCTCATCAGACGCTCATCACGACCCGAGAGCAAATCCGCCAATGAGCAAGATTCCTATTTAAACCGGGCATTTAGTTGCTAAAAATTGTTTCCAGATTGCACTTACATCACATAGAACACGACTGATCAGAATAATTCACGCGAGGAGACATGGTTGCGAAGATAGCCTGAAGGTCAGGTTCCTACAAAGGGGGAGTTCTGGTTGTGTAACTCAGGAAGTTCAGGATATTCCCCGTTACTAAAAGAAATAAAACCACGAAGTCCAAATAAAAAGATGGAGAAGTTCGATGATTATAGAAAACTCAGATTTTCCTCGTTATTAAAGAATGGAAACAAGAAGTTCAATAATGAAATAACAAGAAGTTCAACTTTTAAAAATAGAGCGCTTCAAAGTTTCATAGAAAAGATTAACAACAAAACCAGAAAGTCCATATTAAAAAGACAGAGAAGTTCGATGATTATAGAAAACTCTGATTTTCCTCATTATTAAAGAATGGAAACAAGAAGTTCAAAAATAAAATAATAAGTTCAACTTTTAAAAATAGAGTGCTTCAAAAATCATAAAAAGGATTAAGAAATTCAGATTAAAATTCATAAAAAATTCAGATATTTTCACATAACCGAGATAAATTCAGATTGATAACTGCGAGAAGTTCACGTACTACACGGTGTGCATTTTGTATTAAAAAACATAAAAAACAAAGACTAATAGTTTTGTTGTTATAAGTTCAAGTCCTCAGTCAGAGAAAGTTAAAAAAATATTGTTAGAGAGGTTTGTACAAAAGGAATATCATTTGTGTAACATTGACGAATGGATGAGGAAATTACAAACAAAAATACGTCACAAAAGTTCAACATGAAAACAGCAGGAAGTTCAACTACTATACTTAATGAATTTCACATGAAAAACTTTTAAACCCGTTGTCAGTATGAAAAAAATAATCAACACGGGAAGATTGCGTGTTTACAACAGCTTTCCATCTGGATATCACTTGCTCAATTTCGGCGAGTGGATGGAGAGCTACGAGAAAAAAAGCACGTGAAAAACAGAGTGAAGTTCAGGTAGACATGTCCGAGAAGTTCAAGTCTTCATGCGGTGCATTTTCGGAGAATCTGTTTCGCGATAGAGGCAGAACGAATGATCTGGCCATTTTCAAAATTACCAGAATACACCTAGGAATTAAAGAAAACCATCAAAATAAAAAAGTTTCGCATTTTCTGTAGCTTTTCAACGGTATATTATTTGCCCCAATCCGATAAAGTTTATAGAAATTATGGCGAAAATACGTTTTTAGTCATTTTCAAAATTGACTCAAAACCGTAAGGAACTAAGAGAAATAATATATACCAAAAAGTTTCGCATTTCCTCAATCTTTCCAACGCCATATCATTTGTTGCATTCGGACATACGGTTGAAAAATTAGCTCAAAAATAAGAATTTGATGGTACTTGTATTATTTTCCAAATTAGTTTTAAACCATTCCAAATTAGGAAAAACTTTTAACATGAAAAGTAGGGCATTTTCATAAGCTTTCTAACACCATATCATTTGCCTTAATTGGATTAGCTGTTTAGAAATGACATTGAAAGTACCAACTCGGCTGTTTGGTTTGCGAAATTTTACTATTTCCAAATTACTCTTTATCCATAGGGAATTAGAGAAAACTTTCAACATGTGGAAGGAGCGGTTTTGCAGCAGCTTTGCAACGCCATATTATTTGCCTCATTCCGATAAACAATTTAGAAATGCGATCGAAAATACGATTCACGTTTTTTACATGAAGAAAAAACGGTTTTCAAAACTGCTCTTAAACCGCTTACATTTTGCCAAAAATTTAATTTGGGCCATGATGCTCGTGTCTGTATCTTTCCAACGGTATATCGCAAGAACCATTTGGGCAATGTTGGTGGAAGTTCAACCTAGCACAGGGGAAAGTTCAGGTTGAACAACTCAGGCACTAAAATTGCAAAAACGCAAATTCATCATGACCCAAGAGCAAAATCCGCCAACGAGCGAGATTCCTATTTAAAACAGGCATTTAGTTGCTAAAAACCGTTTATAGATTACACTTACATCATATAGAACACGACTAACCAGAATAATTCGCGCGGGGATACACGGTTGCGAAGATAGCTCGAAGGTCGGGTTCCTACAGAGGGAAGTTCACGCGTGTAACTTAGGAAGTTAATGTTGTGATCAGAATAATATTCTGATCCCGTGATCAGAATAGTGCTTATATATATATATATATATATATATATATATATATATATATATATATATATATATATATATATATATATATATATATATATATATATATATATATATATATATATAGACACACACACACACACTAGCAAAAGGGCATGTGCGTTGCAATGGGAGAAAAGAATACCACACGCTCTTAATTAAAAAAAAAGGTTTATAATCTAAGTATTTGTAACCACGGCCCAAACAAAGATGGTCTTTACCTATAAAAGCGTAAGTTCAAGATTCCACATGTCTTCTTTTTAAACAAGGCTTGCATATAGATTTAATATATATATGAAAGAAAGACAGATAATGCACTTTTGATTAAGATTGCATCCTAGATAGTATTTTTCTTAATAGTTAATAGGTATAATAACATCATATTCAAATTCTATATATTTTTTAATCAAAATCCATATATAACGTGTTAAATTTGGAGTTACGCTTTAGAAGATATGAGTATTTTAAAAAACATTTGATATGTACTGCGGATTTAATGTCAGAAACATCAGGGGGTTTTCTATAAAAATAGCATGACGGACTAAAAACAACTATTTCTTATATATATATATATATATATATATATATATATATATATATATATATATATATAGGACACCTCTTTTGTACTTCCAAGAGTACATACTCCCATGCCCTTTAGTGGATGCGGTGTGTTAGTTGGATGGATATACCCAATAGCATCATTAAAAACCGACTGCATGCTACCTAATCCCTAAAAGGTAGGAACTAACTAGTTGAAGCCGCTGACCCCATCTTACCCCATCTTTTTTATTTAGTTTTCGTCCATGCATGATATGCCATCGTCAAATGTAGTACTCTCAATTTTGAGTACGTACTATTCTGAAAATTTGAGTATATACTACTTGTAGTGCATACTATTCTTGTGAGTTGGACGACTTACAACAAAAATAATGAATAGTGTATGTATATTGCTCAATATTAGACTGTAGTTCAGTACCTACGTAGAAAACAACAGATTATGATATATCCACATTTTTCTTTAGTGGGTATGTAGTGTGTATTGTGAGAGGGTATCTATCATGTTTTTTCTTACAGGGTATATACCCCTTTTTATTGAGTATATCTTATATGTTTCTTTAGTGGGCATGTACTATTTTTTGTGAGGGGTATATATCATGTTTTTCCTTACAGGGTATACACCACTTTTCTTTAAGGGAGTATATTTAGAATTTCCTTTAGTAGGTATGTACTACATCTTGTGAGAGAGTATATACCATATTTTTTCCGTAGAGAGGGTATATACCACTTTTTGTGGGAGGGTATATACCATTTTTTTGGTAAGACATAAGAAAGAGTATATCTTGATAGCCCCACAAAAAAAGAGTATATCTAGAAAGTATATGTTCATAAAAAAGGGTATGTATATCCATCAAAAATACTTCATCAGTAGTACATATACTTTCCTAATAACAGTATATAATGCATCAATGGGTATATACATCTTCGCCGTCAAGCCGATTCCCTTCATCAAGAATACAGAAACGAAGAGAAATACTACAAGGATCTGAAATAGAGTAAAACGCATGCATGCTATAGCTATGTACATGTCACCAATGAGAGTTTGTTCTAGACTTTGGACGTCGGTAAGAACCACGGTTGTCCCTGCTGTCTTTGCAAGCTATTCTCGCCGTCACGCGTGTGCCAAACTGCATGCACCGGTGACGGACCAGCTCTTGGATGCCGATGGATACATCTAGGTCGCCATGGTGTTCATGGATTATACTGCCATATCGCATTAGTCCGTGAGATTCAATTTCTGAGGATTAAATAAAATACAAGGAAGTGCATGCATAATGGTGATGCGTACATGAGACGGAAGGTTCATTAGTGTCGTCGTCGTCGATCAGGCTGGGTTAGCCGCATCACATCAACGCATGTCGTCGTAACCGCCGGCGGTGGCGGTAGTGTACCTGGGAACGCAGTAGCTGGATGAGAGGAGGCAACCGCATCTTGTCGCTGTGTCGCCGTGGCCGCCGTCACCGCCCAACATGGTATGTACGCAAGGATGCGATGGTCATGCGAATAAAAAGCAGGCCGTCTCATCTCGTTGCTGCCACAATTAATCAACTGATTTCTCGGAAGATAAAACAGACCTAATTATAGGCCAACAAAACTTGCAACCATATGCATGTTTATCCCTGGCAATCCGGAACTGAGTTTCAAATGCATGTGATCCCATCGGTGGGATTTACATGTGATTAATTAATTGACTAATTAAATGCTGAACGGTTTTATCCATTTGAATCGGATAGGTTGAGAGTCAAAAGGGCGACACGGGGCTAGGAGTATGTACTCCTAGGAGTATCAACCCATTTTCCTATATATATATATATATATATATATATATATATATATATATATATATATATATATATATATATATATATATATATATATATATATACTTTTCTGCATACACATTTTACATTTATTGTATATTTTATGCAGGTTTACCATTTTCTAAATACATGATTAATATATTTTATATATACGTTTTGATGTCTACCTTTTTTGCATACATATTATACCTTTTTTGTATACACCCAGAATATTTTTTATTCACATTTAATATATTTTAAATACATGATTAACAATGTTTCATATTTTTTTTGATGTCTACTTTTTCCATACACATAGTACACTATTTGTATACATTAATTCTATACATATTTAACATTTTTCAAATGCACAATTCGAATATTTCAAAAAATGAAGCAAAAGTAAAAAATGAAGCAAAAAACAAACGATACATGTGAAGAGAAACGCTCAATGCCTGCGATCCTTGCTGGGCCAACCCACTCTAGGTGCTGCTTGACGTGATGCTGCACCAAGCGAGACATAGTCGCCCCCTCCCCCTAAATGATTTGTTTTGTACGGACGGACTCATTATCCTAGCAAATGTACACAATATGATAGTACATCCCAATGTCCCATACATTTTAAATATTTGCCTTAAACTTTTTCCCAGTTTGTGGTATTAAACATCGATGATGACAGGTCACTCACCCAGTCATCCAGAGTAGCTCTTGAGATGTCTGCGATAAGCCGACAATCCCACAAGGCTCTTGCTCGTGGTTGTTTGGGATGTTGGTATAAATTTTAAAAGAAGTCGGCGCCCGCTCTCACCGGCCTTGCTCTTCTCGCCGCATGCTCCCTCGACATTCTGCAAGGTGGTACCGACGGTAGCATAACAAAGCGGTACAATACCAGTGGAGTCTATTACCTCTAAGAATGTCTAGCGTCACTACTCCCTTTGGATTTGGTGGCGGGGCGAGAGGAGGAGACGACGAGGTCTCCGTGCTGCTCAGGCCCGGTCCTAAGATTTCGGGGCCCGGGGTGAAAGAAAAAAAATAGGGGTCCGTACAATAATTCTAATATTCTTAGATAATACAATAACACTAAGAATATTCGAAAAAGAGAATAAGAGACATGTCTTCTCTGATGTTATTTCGCTTGGACTCTCGATGTTATGCATTCTTCTCTCAGAGACTCGCATCTCAATAGGGTAGCATAGGGCCGATGATGTTGTGTCTCTGGCCAAATTGCACCGAAGATCAAGCATTGGTCATAGGCAACCTGACATGGGATGATCGCGACGGACATCAAGCCAATCTTCCTTTACCATGAAGCAAGCAAATTGTGATCTCCGGCTCTGCGAAGGACGAGATATTTTTTTATATGGCAAACTTGAAGGCATCAAGATGAGTATATATGACAAAAAAATATAACCAACCAAATAGCAACTACAATCAGCCTATATGAACATATTAACTCCAAAGTGTGATACAAAAACTGGTAGAATAACAACTATCAATTTATCACTTGGAATCAAACTTCCAAAAAATATCCGTTGGCACTCTTGAAATAAAACGTGGAGTCAAAATTTGAAAAATACTAGAGAATACCCCGAGCTTTGCTGCGAGAATCGATTGCGATATACTCTCTTCGTCCCAAAATAAGTGTCTCCGACTTTGTACTAGGTTTAGTACAAAATTGTACTAAACTCGAGACACTTATTTTCGGACGGATAGAGTATGTCAGTGACTTGATTGCATGAAACATGCATAGTTGAATTAATAATATGTGAAATAAATATAAAATAAATATAAAATAAATATTATATATTGTATTTCATTATTGTGTAGTCGCAAAATATTTTTAATATAAGTAGCATAATATAACGGATATTTTTCCATGAATGTTGAGTGGACCTTTGATGAGGTGCATGTGTGATGAGATGAGATGTGTGCATGAGATGAACTAATAATGAACAACTTTTCCTCATACATGTTGTGATGGAACTTTCATGAGATGGTATGTGTTCATGTTAAGATAATAGAGATAGTAAGGATGAACTATTTTAGATACTAGATGATGCCCCGCAAGTTGCGGGATATTAGAAGAATTTCAGATATTCATGTTGCTTTATATTGATGGGCTTGCCATTGGGGAAAGTGATCTAGCACAAAGTAACTCTTGTTTGCTTAGTGCAATCTCATCAAACAAAACCAATGAATTAGCACACCACCACGCGAAATGAAATAAGGAAATATATGTAGGGGAACGTAGCATGCAACTTCAAAAAAGTTCCTACGTTCACGCAAGATCTATCTAGGAGATGCATAGCAACAAGGGGGAGAGAGTGTGTCTATGTACCCTCGTGGACCGTAAGTGGAAGCGTTTGACAACACGTTTGATGTAGTCAAACTTCATCTAGCTCTGACCGATCAAGTACCGAACGTATGGCACCTCCGAGTTCTGCACACGTTCAGCTCGGTGACATCCCTCGCCTTCTTGATCCAGCAAGGTGTCGAGGTAGTAGATGAGTTCCGTCAGCACGATGATACGTCTCCAACGTATCTATAATTTTTGATTGTTCCATGCTATTATATTACCCGTTTTGTATGTTTATGGGCTTTACTTTACACTTTTATATCATTTTTTGGACTAACTTACTAACCGGAGGCCCATCCCAAATTGCTCTTTTTTTGCCTAGTGTTTCGAAGAAAAGGAATATCAAACGGAGTCCAAATGGAATGAAACCTTCGGGAGCGATCTTTTTGGAACAAACGCAATCCAGAAGACTTGGAGTGGACGTCAAGAAGCAGACGAGGCGGCCACGAGGGTGCTGGGCGCGCCCTAGGGGGGTGGGCGCGCCTCCCACCCTCGTGGGCCCCTCGTGGCTCCCCTGACCGACCTCCTTCACCTATATATACCTCCATACCCTGAAAACCTCTAGGAGCACCATGAAACCCTATTTCCACCGCCGAAACCTTCTGTACCCATGAGATCCCATCTTGGAGCCTTTTCCGGCGCTCCGCCGGAGGGGGAATCGATCACGGAGGGCCTCTACATCATCGCCAAGGCCTCTCTTATCAGTTGTGAGTAGTTTACCACAGACCTTCGGGTCCATAGTTATTAGCTAGATGGCTACTTCTCTCTCTTCGAATCTCAATACAAAGTTCTCCTCAATCTTCTTGGAGATCTATTCGATGTAACTCTTTTAATGGTGTGTTTGTCGATATCCGATGAATTGTGGGTTTATGATCAAGTTTATCTATGAGAAATATTTGAATCTCCTCTGAATTCTTTTATGTATGATTGGTTATCTTTGCAAGTCTCTTCGAATTATCAGTTTGGTTTGGCCTACTAGATTGATCTTTCTTGCAATGGGAGAAGTGCTTAGCTTTGGGTTCAATCTTGCGGTGTCCTTTCCCAGTGACAGTAGGGGCAGCAAGGCACATATTGTATTGTTGTCATCGAGGATAAAAAGATGGGGCTTATATCATATTGCTTGAGTTTATCTCTCTACATCATGTCATCTTGCCTAATGCGTTAGTTTATTCTTATGAACTTAATACTCTAGATGCATGCTGGATAGCGGTCGATGTGTGGAGTAATAGTAGTTGATGCAGAATCGTTTCGATCTACTTGTCACGGACGTGATGCCTATATACATGATCATGCCTAGATAATCTCATAACTATGCACTTTTCTATCAATTGCTGGACATTAATTTGTTCACCCACTGTAATACTTATGCCATCTTGAGAGAAGCCACTAGTGAAACCTATGGCCTCCGGGTCTATTTTCTAGCATAAGTTTTCGATCTACTTTATTTTGCAATCTTTACTTTTCAATCTATATCATAAAAATACCAAAAATATTTATCTTATCTTATTATCTCTATCAGATCTCACTTTCACAAGTGGCCCTGAAGGGATTGACAACCCCTTTATCGCGTTGGTTGCGAGGTTCTTGTTTATTTCTGTAGGTACGAGGGACTTGCGTGGAGCCTCCTACTAGATTGATACCTTGGTTCTCAAAAACTGAGGGAAATACTTATTCTGCTTTGCTGCATCATCCTTTCCTCTTCAAGGGAAAACCAACACAGTGCTCAAGAGGTTGCACACGATGACGTGGTGACGGTGATGGTGAAGTGATCCACACAGGGCTTCGCCTAAGCACCGCAAGATTTTGACCGGGGGTGTAAACTGTGGAGGGGGCACCGCACAAGACTAACATGCTATAAAGTTCTTGATATACTCAACCAATTATATATATATATATATATCTACTCCTAATGGAGCAGTTGGTAGTCTCGCTTCCAGGTTTTTTTTGTCCCACCTTCCATGGTTTTTTTTGGTACCTCGTCCCACCTCACACCGAGCCGTCACGAACCGAAAAAACCGTGTACCGAAGCCCCCACCCACCCCACACACTCCAGGGCCTAACCTCCGATCGCACCCAAGACAATCCAGCAAAGAAAAACCTACGAAAATTAACCAGCGAAAAAAACCTAATGGAGGAGTTGGTAGTCCGGTACGGTTTATTTTCAACACTTTCCTAATGACAAAGGATCACAGATCTAACTTTCCTACCTTGGCCAAATCAACGAATCTCTCTCATTAATGCAATTTGCTTTAGGAAACAAGTAATAGATTCTTTCCTACCTTAGCCAAATCAACGGATCTCTCCCATTAATGCAATTTGCTTTAGGAAACAAATAATAGATTCTTTCCTACCTTAGCCAAATCAACGGATCTCTCTCATTAATGCAATTTTCTTTAGGAAACAAATAATAGATTCTTTCCTACCTTAGCCAAATCAACGGATCTCTCGCATTAATGCAATTTGCTTTAGCAAACAAATAATAGATTCTTTCCTACCTTAGCCAAATCAACGGATCTCTCTCATTAATGCAATTTGCTTTAGGAAACAAATAATAGATTTTCAGGAAACAAATAATCTCTAATCTTAATCTCTAATCTCTAATTCTCTAATAATCTCTACTTCTAATGGAGCAGTTGGTAGTCTCGCTTCCAGGTTTTTTTTCGTCCCACCACTTTCGTCCGGTTTTTTTTCGTAGGTTAACCGTCGTAGATTTTTTTCGTTGCCTCCCCCACTTCATCGGTTTATTTTCACTTCACCCTCTCACACAACGAAAAAAACTGAACGGATCAGAACTTTCCATACTGACGCAAATTATTTAGTAATGTCTTTATGTAAAAGAATCAATCACAATCAATCTCTAAAGATCAAATCTAAATTAATTAATCTTCATAACGTTTGTTTCCTTCCGAATCACGTCCATAACTTTCCTTCCTTGTTTGGGCAGAAACTGTTTGATAGCAGAGATTAGGAAGCTTCCTATGAGTGTAGTAATAGGAAGTATTCTTTTTCTTGATGATTCGTTTCCATACTGACGTAAATTATTTAGTAATGTCTTTATGTAACAGAATCAATCACAATCAATCTCTAAAGATCAAATCTAAATTAATTAATCTTCATAACGTTTGTTTCCTTCCGAATCACATCCATAACTTTCCTTTCTTGTTTGGGCAGAAACTGTTTGGTAGTAGAGATTAGGAAGCTTCCTATGAGTGTAGTAATAGGAAGTATTCTTTTTCTTGATGATTCATTTCCATGCATGATGATAGTAAATTAGGCCAACATTCACCACTATTTATCAACGTCATCAATCGTATCCATTCCTACCAGTTTTAAGGGAATCTGCTCGCTATGTCTTTTTTAAGGGGATTCGCTCGCTAAGTCATCGTCGCACGTTATTTTCACAAGCAATTCCCCTAAAAAGGCGTGGGTATTGGTAGTTGAACGCCCGCTAGGTTTTCCGCCTGTCCCATCCTTGCGCTGTGCCGCCGCCACCCGCCGAATTTCCAGCCGTCCGAGCCCGTTAACTTCGCCAGCCATCGGGTCGACTGCCCCTGCCCCAAACCCCCATCCCCGAGCACTAGCTATCGCCGCATTGCCGCCCCAAGCTCCACGCCACCGGCAACGAATCAAGCGCCGTCCCGACACCGCCGCCGTCGGCCCAGCACCTCCAGCCTTGCATGGACAGCTTCAATGTGCAGTCTCCCTTGCTGCCTGACCTTCTGCCATCGCATGCAGCGGCGGGGTTGGACGCGTGCGTGCTTGCTAGCTTGCTCTCCGTGCGTACGTACTTGCTCTGCGTGTGTCGCACCGGCCAATGCGCATGATGCGTGTGTGCCTGCTTTTCTGTATGTGTATGCCAGCGTGATGCGTGTGTGCGTTGCTGTGTGTGTATGATATAGATGGCCCGAGTGTGTGCATGCTGTGCTCTGCTCTCTGCTGATCTATGTGTTGGTGCTCCTGCTATATGTTCATGCCATACAAATGAAATTTCTGTTAATCTTCTGACATGTTGAGTTGGTTCTCTCTGTCTTCTGAGGGGGTGAATGCAAAGCAGTCTATTAAGCTAGGCACTATTGCTGAGCTAAATTGACAAAAAAATATTGGTAGCCATAGTTGTAGTTTAAGTAGTAGCGAGTTGTCTGATATGTATAAAGAGCCCGTTGCAACTGAGCCCGTTGCTAAATTGACAAAAAAGGTCGCCAGTGTCACTTGATATGTATGAGAATATTAAATGTATTATTAACATGATTAATATTGAACTCTTAAAGTTAATGTGGCCCCGTTGCAACGCACGGGCGTTCTTCTAGTCTCTACTCCTAATGGAGCAGTTGGTAGTCTCGCTTCCAGGTTTTTTTTCGTCCCACCTTCCATGGTTTTTTTTGGTACCTCGTCCCACCTCACACCGAGCCGTCACGAACCGAAAAAACCGTGTACCGAAGCCCCCACCCGCCCCACACACTCCAGGGCCTAACCTCCGATCGCACCCAAGACAATCCAGCAAAGAAAAACCTACGAAAATTAACCAGCGAAAAAAACCTAATGGAGGAGTTGGTAGTCCGGTACGGTTTATTTTCAACACTTTCCTAATGACAAAGGATCACAGATCTAACTTTCCTACCTTGGCCAAATCAACGAATCTCTCTCATTAATGCAATTTGCTTTAGGAAACAAGTAATAGATTCTTTCCTACCTTAGCCAAATCAACGGATCTCTCCCATTAATGCAATTTGCTTTAGGAAACAAATAATAGATTCTTTCATACCTTAGCCAAATCAACGGATCTCTCTCATTAATGCAATTTTCTTTAGGAAACAAATAATAGATTCTTTCCTACCTTAGCCAAATCAACGGATCTCTCGCATTAATGCAATTTGCTTTAGCAAACAAATAATAGATTCTTTCCTACCTTAGCCAAATCAACGGATCTCTCTCATTAATGCAATTTGCTTTAGGAAACAAATAATAGATTTTCAGGAAACAAATAATCTCTAATCTCTATCTCTAATCTCTAATTCTCTAATAATCTCTACTTCTAATGGAGCAGTTGGTAGTCTCGCTTCCAGGTTTTTTTTCGTCCCACCACTTTCGTCCGGATTTTTTTCGTAGGTTAATCGTCGTAGATTTTTTCGTTGCCTCCCCCACTTCATCGGTTTATTTTCACTTCACCCTCTCACACAACGAAAAAAACTGAACGGATCAGAACTTTCCATACTGACGCAAATTATTTAGTAATGTCTTTATGTAAAAGAATCAATCACAATCAATCTCTAAAGATCAAATCTAAATTAATTAATCTTCATAACGTTTGTTTCCTTCCGAATCACGTCCATAACTTTCCTTCCTTGTTTGGGCAGAAACTGTTTGATAGCAGAGATTAGGAAGCTTCCTATGAGTGTAGTAATAGGAAGTATTCTTTTTCTTGATGATTCGTTTCCATACTGACGCAAATTATTTAGTAATGTCTTTATGTAAAAGAATCAATCACAATCAATCTCTAAAGATCAAATCTAAATTAATTAATCTTCATAACGTTTGTTTCCTTCCGAATCACGTCCATAACTTTCCTTCCTTGTTTGGGCAGAAACTGTTTGGTAGTAGAGATTAGGAAGCTTCCTATGAGTGTAGTAATAGGAAGTATTCTTTTTCTTGATGATTCATTTCCATGCATGATGATAGTAAATTAGGCCAACATTCACCACTATTTATCAACGTCATCAATCGTATCCATTCCTACCAGTTTTAAGGGAATCTGCTCGCTATGTCTTTTTTAAGGGGATCCGCTCGCTAAGTCATCGTCGCACGTTATTTTCACAAGCAATTCCCCTAAAAAAGGCGTGGGTATTGGTAGTTGAACGCCCGCTAGGTTTTCCGCCTGTCCCATCCTTGCGCTGTGCCGCCGCCACCCGCCGAATTTCCAGCCGTCCGAGCCCGTTAACTTCGCCAGCCATCGGGTCGACTGCCCCTGCCCCAAACCCCCATCCCCGAGCACTAGCTATCGCCGCGTTGCCGCCCCAAGCTCCACGCCACCGGCAACGAATCAAGCGCCGTCCCGACACCGCCGTCGCCGGCCCAGCACCTCCAGCCTTGCATGGACAGCTTCAATGTGCAGTCTCCCTTGCTGCCTGACCTTCTGCCAGCGCATGCAGCGGCGGGGTTGGACGCGTGCGTGCTTGCTAGCTTGCTCTCCGTGCGTACGTACTTGCTCTGCGTGCGTCGCACCGGCCAATGCGCATGATGCGTGTGTGCCTGCTTTTCTGTATGTGTATGCCAGCGTGATGCGTGTGTGCGTTGCTGTGTGTGTATGATATAGATGGCCCGAGTGTGTGCATGCTGTGCTCTGCTCTCTGCTGATCTATGTGTTGGTGCTCCTGCTATATGTTCATGCCATACAAATGAAATTTCTGTTAATCTTCTGACATGTTGAGTTGGTTCTCTCTGTCTTCTGAGGGGGTGAATGCAAAGCAGTCTATTAAGCTAGGCACTATTGCTGAGCTAAATTGACAAAAAAATATTGGTAGCCATAGTTGTAGTTTAAGTAGTAGCGAGTTGTCTGATATGTATAAAGAGCCCGTTGCAATTGAGCCCGTTGCTAAATTGACAAAAAAGGTCGCCAGTGTCACTTGATATGTATGAGAATATTAAATGTATTATTAACATGATTAATATTGAACTCTTAAAGTTAATGTGGCCCCGTTGCAACGCACGGGTGTTCTTCTAGTATATATATAGGAGCCGTTTCCGAACTCCACCGAACAAAAAAACAATCGTGTGTCCCGCACCTCCCGCGCCTCGATCCCCACCTGCCTCGCCTCGATCCCCAACCCCCACCCACCCACCGGCGACCGCCTCCTCCACCCGTCGCCAGTGCTTCGCCCCACCTCGGACCCCACCCCCCGCCGTAGGTGCCACGCCCCACCTCTCCCGCAACCCCCCGCCGCCGCACCCCGTCAACACCAGCCGCCGGAACGTCCCCAATGGCGATAGGATCGACCGCCTCCCGGGTCGCGCGCCCCCGCGTTTCCTTCCGGCGACCGCCCCGCCGCCCGCATTCCCCTCCAGGAGGCCGCAGCGCCCCCCGCCCTCCCTCGGGCCACCCGCCCCCGGCGGCCTGTTGGAAACCCCAGCCGCTGTCGCCCCCGGCAATCCCAAGCGGCGCTGTCGCTGCCACCGGGCCTGGACCCCATGCCCAATCGCTGGCGTCTCCGCACTCGCCACCAATGGCGAGTTTCTGAATTGGGTCGCTACCCGACGCCCATACCACCGCCGCCGACCACAGGCTCGCTCCGCCTCCCCCTGGGTCCACCGCAGCGATGGCCTCCCTGCCACTGGATCCATGGTGGCGTCGGCCTCCCTCCCCTGGATCCACGGTGGCTGTGGCCTCCCACCCCTGGATCCACGCTGGAGGCGGCCTCCTCCGCTTCCGATGTGGCCATTCTACTGTATGTTATAATCCCGTCCAACACCGTCCACCTCCTCTCTATCTTGAAGTTCGACTTGATTCTTCCCAACATGTGTGCTGCTCGCCCACGCCATACCTTGCTGTTGAAACATGTGCGTCCACAGCATGTGCCCCATCAAATAAAAACAGTAGCATGTGTCGCTGCAAGGTGTAGCCGCTGCTGCTACTACTACTACTAACAGTACTGAGTTGTGGTTTACTGAAGAAGGAAGAGAAAGTAGAAAGTTCAGAAGTTCCACCGTTGAAAGTTCAGAGAAAAGGAAGGAAAATCACTTCTCTAGAGGATGTAGTCCGGGCCTCCCCACGACTCCGTCGGCAGACGTCTCCCATGCTCCTTCGTCCTCCGCTGGAGGACATCTCTGGCTGGGTGCCAAGATCGTGCACGGTGGAGGCATGCACCCATGTTCCCTTCGCTCCCTTGCCACCACGGTATGCTTGCATGCATTGAGACAGACAAAGAGGCAGTGTCGTTGTGTTAGCTCTATGTTAGGATGTGTGTTGTACTGTTATGTCAATTGTATGTTAGGATTTTGACAGTTCAGCTACAGGAACAATGACAGGTCGGCTTCGTATATACTCCCTCCATTCCAAAATTGAAGGAGTATGAAGTGCACTAAATAGAATATATGACTACTGTTGCTCCGCATTAAAAGATTCTGGTAGATAAGCCTGATCTGGACGATGTACTAGTAACTCGTCTGTACATTGGGTTGTTTTGTTCGATGAATTTGCTGCTATCTGTTGTTTCGCTAGCTTTTCCCATCGCTGCTACATCACATGGAAGCTATGAAGAAAAAATGGATAAAAGAGAGGTGATGTTGTGGTTAGAAAATGCAATGGGCGAGTATGAGAGCAAACGTGTGGTGGAAAACACACGACATTCACAGCTATATAAAAAATGGCCAAAAAGTGGTTACCTTTCACAAACATGGACTACCATCATTTGTAGGTAGCTGTATAAGTGCAGGTTTAACACGTACATTGTGTAGGCTCCATATCTCTCTATCTCTTTGAGTAGTACAACTTACAGAGAAGACTGTGACAAGTTATAAAATAATACAAAATATTCGCTTAGAATAGAAATAGAGAGGAGTGTTGCAACTTACCTCTGGAGCTGTTCGATGTTTAACATTTCTAGGGTTTTTGGTGTTATTTAAATTCTTTTCTTTTGCATCCATTTTTCCTGAAAGAAAGTGAACACCTGAAGTTCAAATATTGAAGGCAAGGCAGAAAAAAGTGAAAAAAGGTCTAGTGGTCAAAATAAAATAAAACCTACCAAGTAAAAAATCATTATATAAAAATCCAAAAGTTGAAAAGAAAATAAGCAAACACTTTGATGTTAAAAATTGAAAAGCCACTAAACCCCTGAAGGTTTAGCCAAAAAGAATGGATCGATGTTTATTTAAGAAGTAGTGGATTTCCCCCATTTAAAAAAACAAGAGGTTCAAATTTTAAAAATAGAGAAGTTCAATGTTTATTACAAAACCAAGAAGGTCATTTTTTTCTAAAAGAAACTTAGAAGTTCAAGTTTAAATAACGACGAAGGTAAAAACCGTAGATTTTCAAATTTTAAAAGCAGAGCGGTTACATGTTTATTAGAAAACTCAGATTTCTCCAACTACTAAAGAATAAACCAAAAAGTTAAAATTAAAATAAGAGAGTAGCTCGATCTTCATATACCAAGAAAAAAAACAAGCATCGTCTAGAAAATGTTGGCTCTCAAAGTTCATATTGAATAAAATGGAGAGTTCAAAGAAAATGTTATGCGTGTACAAAGAAAAGTTCTCATGTATTTCCCGCTATTGACAAAAAAGATAATAAAAAATAGAAAGTAAAATAACAGGGTCGTTCAAAATTTGTAACAAAAAACATATTTTTCATGTTTTTAATAACACCAAAAAGGTCAAATGGAAATAATAGTACAATTCAACTAGTTTATAAAAAATATTTTCTTCATTTAAAATCTTAGAAGTTCAAATTTGAGTAACAAAGCGATTCAATGTTTATTACAAAAAAATTATCCGTATAAGATAAAGTTGCATCTTTTCAACAAGTTTCTAAAAAGGTATATCATTTGTGTAACTCCAAATGAATGGGTGAGAAATTACGAACAAAAATATGTGACATAAATTCAAAGTGAAAATAGCGGGAAGTACAACTACTACACAGAATGCATTTCAGATGAGAATAAAAAGTTAGAGCAGATCGATGTCTATGAAAACTCAGATTTTTTTATGATACTAAAGCGAAACAGAATAGAGAGAAGTTCGAATTGATAACAGCCAGAAGTTCACGTGCTGCATGGTGAGCATTTCGTATGAGAAAAAAATGAATAGAAAGGCAAAGGCTAAAATTTTTGTTGCTAGAAGTTCAAGTGCTCAAACCGAGAAAGTTAAAAAATTCTTGTGAGAGAGGTTGAACAAAATACATGATAGAAGTTCAAGGTGAAAATAGTGGGAAGTTCAACTACTACACGAAATGCATTTCAGAAGAGAATAAAAGAATACAAAACTAAAAGCCTAAAAAGTTTGTTGCAATAAGTTCACGTGCTCCACCCTGCACGGTTCAAAAATATATTACGAGACGTCCGTCGTTAATTTACATATTGTTTTAAAAGGCTAAAAACAACGTTGTTTTGCCATTTTAAAAACTGCTCTCAAAAGACAACGAATTTGTAAGACATGTCTACATGAAAAACTTGCTGCGATTCATAAGCTTTCCATCGGGTATATTATGTGCCACATTTTGATGAACGGTTTAAAATTTTCATGTATACCAATTAAAACACATTTTGATTATTCAAAAAATTGTTACCTGTTGAAAGAAGTTCATAGTGAAAACAACGAGAAATTCAAGTACCGCAAAGAATGCATTTCACGGGAGAATAAAAGTATAGAAAAATAAAATCTTAAAAGGTTGGTTGAAAGAAGTTCAAGTGCTCTGTCCGGAGAAGTTCAAAAATTCTTGCGAGAGAGGTTCACCTTGTATTTCCATGTTTGTTTTTTCCGTTTAAAAATCGATACAGTTCTTTACTCAAAAATATACGAAAAAGGCAGAACGAATCAACACGTGAAAAACACGTGAAAATGATCAACATGGAAAAGTTGCATGTTTATAGCAGCTTTCCATCGGTATATCACTTGCTTAATTCCGGTGAGTGAATGAAGAGCTACGAGCAAAAAAAGCACGTGAAAAACTGAGGGAAGTTCAGGCAGAACTATCACAGAAGTTCAAGTACTTCCCGCAATGCATTTTCGATAAAGGCAGAATGAGTGATCTCGCCGTTTCTGAAATTACTTGAAAATGGCTGGGATTCAGAGAAAACCATCAACATGAAAAAGTTTCGCATTTTTTGTAGCTTTTCAACAGTATATTATTTGCCCCGTTCCGATGAAGTTTGTAGAAATTACGGCGAAAATACGTTTTTAGCCATTTTCAAAATCAACGTAAAACCGTATTGAATTTGGAGAAACAATATATTCCAAAAAATTTCGCATTTGTTCAGGCTTTCCAACGCCATATCATTTGCTACGTTTGGACATATGATTAAAAAAATCGAAAATACAAACTTGGTAGAACTTGTAAAGTTTTCTAAATTACTCTTAAACAATTCAAAATTAGAAAAAACTTTCAACATGATAAAAAAGCGCATTTTCATAAGCTTTCCAATGCGATATCATTTGTCTCAATCAGATTAGGAGTTTAGAAATGGCAACAAAAATATGAACTCGGTTGTTTGGTTTGTGAAATTTTACGATTTTCCACATTACTCTTTAACCATAGGGAATTAGAAAAAACTTTCAGCATGTGGAAGGAGCAGTTTTACAGCAGCTTTCCAACGCCATATTATTCGCCTCATTCCGATAAACGATTTAGAAATGCGATCGAAAATACGATTCACGTTTTTTATATGAAGAAAAAACGGTTTTCAAAACTGCTCCTAAACCACTTACATTTTGCCAAAAATTTAAGTTGAGTCATGATACTGGTGTCCATAGCTTTCCAATGGTATATTGCAAGCCCCATTTGGGCAATGTTGACGGAAGTTCAACCTAGCACTAGGGGAAGTTCAGGTCGAATAAATCAGGCAGTAAAATTGCAAAAAACACAATTTCATCACGACTCGAGAGAAAAATCCGCCAGCGAGCTAGATTTCTATTTAAAACTGGTATTTAGTTGCTAAAAAACCTTTCTAGATTACACTAACATCATATAGAACACTACTAACCAGAATAATTCGCGGGGGAAGCCACGATTGCAAAGATAGCCCGAAGGTCGGGTTCGTACAGAGGGAAGTTCAGGCGCTTGTACAAACAAAAATACGTCATAGAAGTTCAACGTGAAAATAGCATGAAGTTCAACTACTACGCTGAATGAATTTCAGATGCAAAACTTTTAAAATTGTTGCGAGTATGAAAAAATGATCAACACGGGAAAGTTGCGTGTTTACAGCAGCTTTCCATCGGTATATCACTTGCTCAATTCCGGTGAGTGGATGTAGAGCTAGGAGCAGTGGATAGAGATATACGAGGAAAAAAAAGCACGTGAAAAACAGAGTGAAGTTCAAGGTCTTATACCGAGAAGTTCACGTACTTCACAGTATGAAACCTTGAACTTCACTCTGTTTCGCGATAAAGGCAGAACAAATGATCTCGCCGTTTTTGAAATTACTTGAAAACGGCTAGGAATCAGAGAAAACTATCAACATTAAAAAGTTTCGCATTTTCCGTAGCTTTTCAGCGGTATATTATTTGCGCCATTCCGATAAAGTTTGTAGAAAATACGACAAAAATACATTTTTCGCCATTTTTGAAACTGACTTAAAACCGTAAAGGATTGGGAGAAATAATACATTCCAAAAAGTTTCGCATTTGTTCAAGCTTTCCAATGCCATGTCATTTGCTGCATTCGGGCGCACGGTTAAAAAATTATCTCGAAAATACGAACTCAGTAGGACTTGTACCGTCTTCTAAATTACTCTTAAACCGTTCAAAATTAGAAAAAAACTTTCAATATAAAAGAGTACTGCATTTTTATAAGCTTTCCAACGCCGTATCATATGCCTCAATTGGATTAGCCGTTTAGAAATGACGTCGAAAATATGAACTCGGCTGTTCGGTTTGTGAAATTTTACGATTTTCAAAATTACTCTTTATCCATAGGGAATTAGAGAAAACTTTCAACATGTCGAAGTTGCGGTTTTGCAGCAGCTTTCCAACGCTATGTTATTTACATCATTCCGATAAATGGTTTAGAAATGCGATCAAAAATACGATTCATGTTTTTTGTATGAAGAAAAAACGGTTTTCAAAACTGCTCTTAAACCGCTTACATTTTGCCAAAAATTTAATTTGGGTCATGATATTGGTGTCCATAGCTTTCCAACGTATATCGCAAGCCCCATTTGGACAAATTTTAGCTGAAGTTCAACCTAGTACTCGGGGAAGGTCGGACCTGTTACTTGGGAAGTTCATGTTGTGATCAGAATATTATTCTGATCCCGTGATTAGAATAGTGTATATATATATATATATATATATATATATATATATATATATATATATATATATATATATATATATATATATATATATAGGTTGGGGAAGAGGGAAGGCAGCCAGGGGCGCCCAAGTAGACCGAATCCTACTTGGGGTTCCTCCCCAATTCGGCCCCCTTTCCTTATTTACCGAAGAGGAAGGAAAGAGGAGGGAGGAGGGAAGGAAGGGGGAGGCCGAATCCCCCCTTTACTTTTCCCTTCTCCTCTTTCCTTCTCCTCCTGGTTCGGCCCATATGGGGGGCGCACCAGCCCCTGCTGGCTGGTGTGTTTCCCCTCTTGGCCCAATAGGCCCATATCTTTTGCTGGGGGTGCCTGGAACCCCTTCGAGTGACCCGATACGTACCCGATACCCTTCGGAACACTTCCGGTGTCCGAATACTATCGCCCTAGAAATCAATATTTACCTCTCGATCATTTCGGGACTCCTCGTCATGTCCGTGATCTCACCCGGGACTCCGAACAACATTCGGTCACCAAATCACAAAACTCATATAATACAATATTGTTATCAAACGTTAAGCGCGCGGACCCTACGGGTTCGAGAACTATGTAGACATGACCGAGACACCTCTCCAATTAATAACCAATAACGGAACCTGGATGCTCATATTGGCTCCCATATATTCTACGAAGATCTTTATCGGTTGAACCGTTATGACAACATACGTTATTCCCTTTGTTATCGGTATGTTACTTGCTCGAGATTCGATCGTAGGTATCTTCATACCTAGTTCAATATCATTACCAGCAAGTTTCTTTACTCGTTCTATAATACATCATCCTGCAACTAACTCATTAGTTTCTTTGCTTGCAAGGTTTCTTATGATGTGTATTACCGAGAGGGCCCAAAGATACCTCTCCGATACTCGGAGTGACAAATCCTAATCTCGATCTATGCCAACCCAACAAACACCTTCGGAGATACCTGCAGAGCATCTTTATAATCACCCAGTTACGTTGTGATATAGCACATAGGGCATTCCTCCGGTACCGGGAGTTGCATAATCTCAGAGTCGAAGAAATATGATTTTACATGAAGAAAGCAATGATACGTCTCCAACGTATCTACTTTTCCAAACCCTTTTGCCCTTGTTTTGGACTCTAATTTGCATGATTTGAATGGAGCTAACCCGGACTGACGCTATTTTCAACAGAGTTGCCATGTTATTTTTGTGCAGAAATAAAAGTTCTCAGAATGACCTGAAACTTCACGGAGTCACTTTTTGGAATTAATAAAAAATATTGGCGAAACAACCAACAAAAGGGGGCCCACACCCTAGCCACGAGGGTGGGGGCGCGCCCTACCCCCTACGATCGCCCCCTACCTCGTAGGCCCCCTGGAGCTCCACCGACTCAACTCCAACTCCATATATTCATGTTCGGGGAGAAAAAAATCAAAGAGAAGGATTCATCATGTTTTACGATACAGATCCACCGCCAAGCCCTATTCTTCCTCGGGAGGGCTGATCTGGAGTCCGTTTGGGGTTTCGAAGAGGGGAATCCATCGCCATCGTCATCATCAACCATCCTCCATCACCAATTTCATGATGCTCACTGCCGTGCGTGAGTAATCCCATCATAGGCTTGCTGGACGGTGATGGGTTGGATGAGATTTACCATGTAATCTAGTTAGTTTTGTTAGGGTTTGATCCCTAGTATCCATTATGTTCTAAGATTGATGTTGCTATGACTTTGCCATGCTTAATGCCTGTCACTAGGGCCCAAGTGCCATGATTTCAGATCTAAACCTATTATGTTTTCATGAATATATGTGAGTTCTTGATCCTATCTTGTAAGTTAATAGTCACCTACTACGTGTTATGATCCGACAAACCCCAGAGTGACAATAGTCGGGACACTTCCCAGTGATGACCGTAGTTTGAGGAGTTCGTGTATTCACTAAGTGCTAATGCTTTGGTCAGGTTCTCTATTAAAAGGAGGCCTTAATATCCCTTACTTTCCAATAGGACCCCGCTGCCATGGGAGGGTAGGACAAAGATGTCATGCAAGTTCTTTTCCATAAGCACGTATGACTATATTCGGAATACATGCCTACATTACATTGATAACTGGAGCTAGTTCTGTGTCACCCTATGTTATAACGGTTGCATGATGAATTGCATCCGACATAATTATCCATCATTGATCCATTGCCTACGAGATTTTTACATATTGATCTTTGCTTAGTTACTTCTTCGTTTCCACTGTTACGATTGCTACAAAACTGGTATTGTTACTTTTGCCACTGTTACCGTTACTTCCATACTAGTTGCTACTAAATACTTTGCTGTAGATATTAAGTCTTTCAGGTGTGGTTGAATTGACAACTCAGCTACTAATACTTGAGAATATTCTTTGGCTCCCCTTGTGTCGAATCAATAAATTTGGGTTGAATACTCTACCCTCAAAAACTATTGCGATCCCCTATACTTGTGGGTTATCAAGACCTTTTTCTGGCGCCGTTGTCGGGTAGCATAGCTCTATTCTTTGAGTCAGTTGGGATTTATATCTGTTGATCACTATGAGGAATTTGGAAGATGAAAGAACCAAGATTTTTCCCTCAACTACGATGGGAGGTAAGGAACTGCTATCTAGCTCTGCACTTGATCCACCTTCTGTTTTAAGTAAACTTGTGACACCTGCACCTGCTATTGATTCTGATATGTCGCATGTTATTGATGATGCCACTTCTGCTATGCATGATGCTTATAATGATACTACTTCTCTTCTTGATAATAATGTGCCATTAGGTGAATTTATTGATGAACAACTTGCTAGGGTTAGAGAGAATGAAATTATTGAAACTAATGATATTAATGAAAGTGATGATGAAGATTCTCCCCCTAGATATGAACTGCCTGTTGTACCTGAGGGTTATGTTATGGATGAAGAAACTGCTAGAGACATGTTTGCTTGCAATGATAGATATGATCTTAAGAAACTATTAGCTAAACCGAAAGAAAAGTATTTGAATGCTAGAATGAAATATGACCCTGCTTTTGCTACTTCACCTATCTATATTACTGATAAGGATTATGAATTCTCTGTCGATCCCAAGTTAATTACTTTGGTTGAATATGATCCTTTCCATGGCTATGAATCTGAAACTGTTGTGGCACATCTTACTAAATTGAATGATATAGCCACCCTATTCACTCACGAGGAAAAATTCGCTATTATTATATCCTTAAATTGTTTTCTTTCTCATTAAAGGGTGATGCTAAAATATGGTTTAATTCTATTGCTCCTGGTTGTGTGCGTAGTCCCTATGATATGATTTATTACTTCTCTGCAAAATATTTCCCCGCTCATAAGAAACAAGCTGCCTTAAGGGAAATATTTAATTTTGTGCAAATTGAAGAAGAGAGTCCCCCACAAGCTTGGGGGAGGCTTCTCTGATTACTTAATGCTTTGCCTGATCATCCTCTCAAGAAAAATAAAATACTTGATATCTTTTATAATGGACTAACCAATGCTTTCAGAGACCACCTGGATAGTTGTGTTGGTTGTGTTTTCAGGGAAAGAACTGTTGAGCAACCTGAATTGCTATTGAATAATATATTGAGTAATGATAATGATTGGACACTTCCTAAACCAACTCCTTAGCCAACTCCAAAGAAAAGGGGTATTCTATTTCTCAGTCCTGAAGATATGCAAGAGGCAAAGAAATCTATGAAAGAAAAAGGTATTAAAGCTGAAGATGTTAAGAATTTACCACCTATTGAAGAGATACATGGTCTTGATAACCCTACACAGGTAGTAAAGGTAAATTCTCTCTATAGATTTGATATGTGTGAAATCCCATCTACTAAGTTTGCTAGTCAATGCTTGGATGAGTTTGATAATTTTATGGTTAAACAAGAAGACTTCAATGCTTACTTTGGTAGACAATTGAAACCTAATGCTTATATGGTTGAACACTTGAGTGATTATATGTCTAGAGTTAAAGGTGACCTTAAGCTTATTAGTAAACATGCTTCCATGGTTACCACTCAAGTAGAACAAGTGCTGAAGGCACAAGATGATTTGCTCAATGAATTAAATAATAAGAACAATGATAATGTTGTTAGAGTTATGACTAGAGGTGGTAAAATGACCCAAGAACCTTTGTATCCTGAGGGCCATCCTAAGAGAGTTGTGCAAGATTCTCAGAGAACTAATGATGATGCACCTAGTCCTTCCAAGAAAAAGAAAAAGAAAAATGATAGGACTTTGCATGCTTCTAGTGAACCTGTTATAGACACACCTGAGAATCCCAGTGATATTTCTATTTCTGATGCTGAAACACAATCTGGTAATGAACATGAACCTAGTGATAATGTTAATGATGATGTTCATGTTGATGCTCAACCTAGTAATAACAATGATGTAGATATTGAACCTGCTGTTGATCTTGATAACCCACAATCAAAGAATCAACATTATGATAAGAGAGACTTCATTGCTAGGAAGCACAGTAAATAAAGAGAACCATGGGTTCAGAAACCCATGCCTTTTCCTCCTAAATCATCCAAGAAAAAGGATGCTGAGGATTTTGAGCGCTTTCCTGAAATGATTAGACCTATCTTTTTGCGTATGCGTTTGACTGATATGCTTAAAATGGATCCTTATGCTAAGTATATGAACGATATTGTTACAAATAAAAGAAGATACCGAAAGCTGAAATTTTCACCATGCTTGCTAATTATACCTTTAAGGGTGGAATACCAAAGAAACTTGGAGATCCAGGAGTACCAATTATACCATGCTCCATTAAAAGAAACTATGTTAAAAATGCTTTATGTGATCTTGGAGCCGGTGTTAGTGTTATGTCTTTCTCTTTATATCGTAGACTTGATTTGAATAAGTTGACACCTACTAAAATCTCTTTGCGAATGGCTGATAAATTAACTGCTATACCCATCGGTATTTGTGAGGATGTGCCTGTTGTGGTTGCAAACGTTACTATTTTAACGAACTTTGTTATTGTTGATATTCCTAAGGACGACAATATGTCGATCATCCTTGGCAGACCTTTTCTAAATACTGCAAGGACTGTTATTGATTGCAAAGGCAATGTCACTTTTCATGTTAATGGTAATGAGCATACGGTACACTTTCCGAAGAAACAACCTCAAGTTCATAATATCAATTCTACTGGAAAAATTTCAATGATTACTATTGGAGGTTTTGAATTCCCTCTTCCTACTGTCAAAAAGAAATATGATATTCTTATTGTTGGGACATGCATATCCCTGTTGAGGTAACCTAGTGTTATTTGAAAATTCTCCGGTTTCATGTTATTCGGAAGAAGTTCGTTAACAAGACTTGATCAACCTTGTTAGTGGATTCCTTTTGATGAGGACAAGATGGATGAAGTTAGAAACACAACCTTCTGTACCCTCCCTTTACTTTCTATTATCTAGATTAAATAAAGCAAAAATAGTATTTTCTGTCTGTGTTCTGAATTATCCGTGCAATAAAAAAAACCCTGAAAATAAAAGTTCTCCAAATGCCCTAAAAATGGAGTATGATTTTTTGTAGAATATTTGAGAATTTCTGGCACTTAGAACACACCAGGGGGACCCACCATTTGGTAACGAGGGTGGAGGGCACGCCTTACCCCCTGGGCACGCCCCCTGCCTCGTGGGACCCACGTTGACCCCCTCCACTTATTCCAGCACCCACACACTTCGTCTTCCTCCAGAAAAAATCATTCCATAGCTCAAACTCGTGTTCTTGCTCATTTTGCTGCCATTTTCGATCTCCTTGCTCAGAGCTCCATTCACAAAACTGCTTTGGGGGATTGTTCTTCGGTATGTGATTCATCCAATGGTCCAATTAGTTTTTGTTCTAGTGCTTTATTTATGGCAAATTTTGCTGCTGAGGTGACCCTGTTCTGGAGCTTGCATGTCAAATTCATATGATCTAAAGTAGTTTTAATGCATGATATAGCCTCTAGGCACTTGTGGGAGTAGTTGCTATCAATCTTGTTGACTTTGGTTCACTTTTATTTTGAGTCACTAAAAAATTCAGAAATTTTTTGGAGGAAGAAAAAGATAAAGAGATTGTTGAGAGGCTCCTCGAGCCGAAGCTCGAAGGAAAAGCAGAATAAAGAGAATAAAAAGCCCAAGTATAATCTTCCTCGCACCGTGGAGGTTCGGCCATGTGAATGGCCTTGCGATGCATTCTTGAGGGCCGCTGGAATTCACGATGACTTTTATTATTTGGCTGAGAATGCAGGCATCACCGACTTCGTCCACGACCAATGTGAACAGTATCTCCTACTCACTAATATTTTCGTGCAAAACTTTTATTTCCATGCTAGAAGATCACCACCTTCAATGGAGTTCTATGATGAGTTTAAGGAGATGTCACTCTATGATTTTTGTGTGGTTTGCAAGTTGCCCTTTGAGGGCAGCGTGGAGGAACCACATCCTAGTGATGTGTATGGATTTATTGATAGAATTGATGTAGGGGAAATGAGAAAAGTTTCAGATGCAAGGACTACTAGTGTACATTTTCCTATTCTATGTTACTTTGCAATATTTGCTAGTAGATGCTTAATTGGTTGCAGGAACAGTGGGAGCATTAGTGTTCCTGACCTTGCTATTTTGTGCCATGCTTTATTTCATGATAAAACTTTCAGTCTAGGCGCTATGGTCACTAAACGGTTGGGTCTGAACCATTCAAAGGGCCCCATCTTTGGAGGTATCTTTGTTTCAGACCTTGCTAAACACTTTGAGATACCTATTAGGCATTATGAGAAAGAGCAAAAGTTGCTGCCCACTATTTTGCTAGACTATAAGAGTATGGTAGCACATGACTTTATTGTTAAAAATAAGAAGAAGATACTTAAGTATAACTTGATATTTGCGAAAACGAAGTGTGAGACTATTATCTTTCCTGCACCCTCTTTATTTAATATACATTGAGGCACGTACCTCATCATGCCCGAGGACATTTATGCATACTGGGAGCTGACACGAGTCCCAGAGCCTGAGCCTGAGCCGCCACTTGATCCATATCAAGAATCTGTTTATCAGTGGGATCTGGAGGAGCTCGCTAACCAGTGGCACCCCGAGGACCCTCCTCAGTACATCGGAGAGGATCGCTTCGATCCATGGGCATAGACCAACTTAGGCCAAAATCCTAAGCTTGGGGGAGTACGTATTTCTCACCGACATTACATTCATGTTCACACATTCATTCTAGTTGTCGGTGTTCATACTTATTCGTTGTACTATCCATGCTAGTTCATTTTCTTTTCTTGCTTTCTTCTTCTGTGTTTGAGAAACCTTGAGAAAAACCAAAAAAATTAGTTGTAGCTTTTAGCTAGTTTACTTTCGATGCTTGTAGTAGTAATATTAAAAAACCCAAAAAGATTTCCAGTTCTTCTTTTGCTTGTTGGGAGCTTTCCCTTGTAAATAGTTTTATTTTTCTTTTCTTTTCTTTGGGGGGTCGAGAGGAGAAGACCATGATGAAAATGATGAGTGGCCCTCATATGCATTATTGTTGATCTAACCAAGAGCCCATATTACCTTATCTTCTCCTTTGCATTAAATGTTTGCAGATTCCAGCTTAGTCCAATGCACATGCACTATTATTATTATCCAAACCATTCGGTCATGCAAGTGAAAGGCAATAACGATGATATATGATGAAATGATTGAGATGAGGAAAAGCTAGTATGAACTCAACCTATCTTGTTTTTGTAAATATGATTAGTTCATCGATTCTGATTCGGCCTATTATGAATGAAACAAGTTTGCAATGAAAATTAGAGATTATAGTTACTCATGCCATTTAATTAGCTAGGAGTTTATAATGGTTTACCTTGCATGCCAAACATGCTATTAAAATGGTTGTGATGTAGTATTCCCATCTATCAAAATGTATCCTTTGAATGATTCGAGTGGCTTGACTTGGCACATGTTCACGCATGTAGTTGAAACAAAATCAACATAGCCTCCACGATATTTATGTTCATGGTTATTTATATCCTACTCATGCATGCACTCATTTTTGGTCAATCTTAATGCATGTTTACGACTGTGTCGCTCTCTAGTTGGTCACTTCCTAGTCTCTTTCTAGCCTTCACTTGTACTAAGTGTGAATACTACTTGTGCATCCACTTCCATAAACCCCAAAGTTATTCCATATGAGCCACAATATTTACCTATATGCGGTATTTACCTGCCGTTCCAAGTAAATTTGCATGTGCCAAACTCTAAACCTTCAAATGAAATTCTGTTTTGTATGCTCGAATAGCTTAGGTATCAACTAGGGTTGTCTATATCTTCCATGCTAGGTGGGTTATTCTCACGATGAGTGGACTCCGCTCATCATTCACAAGAAAATGGCCGGTAACCGGGATGCCCAGTCCCATGCTCAAATCAAATCAAAATAATTGCAAACAAAACTCCCCTGGGATTGTTGTTAGTTGGACGGTACCCGTTGTTTTGGACCAGCCGTGGAATGTGCTTGCTGGTGGTGGGGGAGTATAAACTTTACCATTCTGTTTGGGAACCGCCTATAATGTATGTAGCATAGAAGATATCGAAATCTCTTGGTTGTTATGTTGACAATGAAAGTATGCTGCTCAAAATATTATTTATCTCTGTTTCAAAACTCGAGCTCTGGCACCTCTGCAAATCCCTGCTTCCCTCTGCAAAGGGCCTATCTATTTACTTTTATGTTGAGTCATCATCCTCTTATAAAAAGCACCAGTTGGAGAGCACCACTTTCATTTGTATATGCATTGTTATTAATTTATATTGAGTATGACTGTGGCTGGATCTCTTTTGCCATGAATTACAATGTCTAGTCAGTCCTTGATCTTCAGGGGTGCTCTGCATTTATGTTTTGCGGTCTCAGAAAGGGCTAGTGAGATACCATCTTGTTATTTCATATCATGATTGTTTTGACAAAGTGTTGTCATCCGAGATTTATTATTACTACTCGCTAGTTGATTACGCCATTGATATGAGTAAACATGTGACTAAATGTTATTGTGAATATGGTTAGTTCAAGATCTTTGCTGAAAACTTGAATGTTGGCTTTATATATTTGCAACAACAAGATCAAACAGAGTTTATCAAAGTTTTTCTTTATCACTTTCAGTTTGTAAACTGAATTGCTTGAGGACAAGCAAAGGTTTAAGCTTGGGGGAGTTGATACGTCTCCAACGTATCTACTTTTCCAAACCCTTTTGCCCTTGTTTGGGAATCTATGGAACTAACCCGGACTGACGTTGTTTTCAACAGAATTGCCATGGTGTTATTTTTGTGAAGAAATAAAAGTTCTCGAAATGACCTGAAACTTCACGGAGTCACTTTTTGGAATTAATAAAAAATATTGGCGAAACAGTCAATAGAAGGGGACCCACACCCTAGCCACAAGGGTGGGGGCGTGCCCTACCCCCCTGGGCACGCCCCTGCCTCATGGGTCCCATGGAGCTCCACCGACCTCAACTCCAACTCCATATATTCACGTTCGGGAGAAAAAAAATCAGAGATAAGGATTCATCGCATTTTACAATACGGAGACGCCGCAAAGCCCTATTCTTCCTCGGGGGGGGGGGGTGATACGTCTCCGTCATATCTATAATTTTTGATTGTTCCATGCCAATATTATTCGACTTTCATATACTTTTGGCAACTTTTTATACTATTTTTGGGACCGATATCTCAACGAGGTGTCAGAACCGATATGTTGCCATGGAATAATTTTCGGATTCATCACTATGGCACCCTTTCTTTCAACCATGGTGACAAATGCTTCATAACATGCTCATGTCAACATTTTCATAAAATTACATAAAACTTGCATATGTCATCTGCATCATGATAACAACATTTAAAATGTTTAAAATTGTTGTTTGCATTAATTGCTAAATGACGTGTGGGGATTTATCAGAGTTGTCGTTTGTTGTTTCCGGCCTCATTTAAACTTGCATAGATAGGAAGGTCATGTATGCTTCACCTCTTGCCATGTTAACCAACATTTAATATGGTTGAGTAGATTAACCGAGAGAGAACTAAATAATTGAGTGTGGTGATTCGTCAATATGCAACTCATTTCATATTGAGCTCCACTTAATTTGTTGTATTGTTTGTTGCACTTTGCCATGACATGAATTGTTAAAACAAACATGCATCGTACTTGTTTGTGCATCATGCCATGTTTATGTCATGGTTGTTTACCATGTTGTTTGCTTGTTTCCGGTTGTCCTTCTTCTTGATAGTTCTGGCAATGTAGCGATTGTGACGACTCGTTTGACTACGTTGGTTCGTATTCTTCATGGACTCTGTCTTCCTCCTAGCGGGATTTCAGGCAAGATGACCGTCACCTTGGATCTCACTACTATCTTTGTTATGCTAGTTGTCTCGATGCTATCGCTATGTCACGCTACCCACCACTTGTTTATCAAGCCTCCCAAATTGCCATGTTAGCCTCTAATCTTCTCCACCATCCTAGCAACCGTTGTTTGGCTATGTTACCGCTTTGCTCAGCCCCTCTTATAGTGTTGCTAGTTGTAGGTGCAGTGCAGGTTGTTCCATGTTTGGGACATGGATATAATGGGATATCACAATGTCTCTTATTTATGCATCTATATACTTGGTAAAGGGTGGAAGGATTGGCCTTTTGCCTGGTGCTTTGTTCCACTCTTGTCGCCCTAGTTTCCCTCATACCGGTGTTATGTTCCTTAATTTTGCGTTCCTAACATGGTTGGGGTTTATGGCCCCCCCTTGACAGTTCGCTTTGAATAAGCTCTTCCAGCAAGGTCCAACTTTGGTTTTACCATTTACCTAATAATAACTAAAACTTGCATACGGACCTGCCGACCACCGAGGTCTCTTAATCAACCCCCCGGGCCAGTGCTCATCATGAGTGTTGGTCCAAACTGGGCAATATCCGGCGCCCCCTAGGCAACCAGGGTCTCAGCCAACCCGACGTCTGGCCCATCCGGTGTGCCCTGAGAACAAGATACATGCGGCTCCTATCGGGATTTGTCGGCACATCGGGCGGTTTTGCTGGTTTCGTTTTACCATTGTCGAAATGTCTTGTGAACCGGGATTTCGAGCTTGATCGAGTTGTTCCGGGAGGAGGATTTTCCTCCGTTGATCGTGAGAGCTTGTCGTGGGTTAAGTTGGGATGCCCCTGTAGGGTTTAATATTTTGAAAGTCGTGCCCACGGTTATGTGGCAGATGAGAGTTTTTAATATCTGGTTGTAGAGAACTTGACACCAGATCCGAAATAAAATACACCAATCGCGTGTGTAACCGTGACTATCTCTTTTTGAGTGAGTCGATAAGAGAACACGGTGGGGTTATGTTTGAACATAAGTAGTTCAGGATCACTTCTTGATCATTACTAGTTTGCGACCGTTTGCGTAGCTTCTCATCTTATTCTTGTACACGTAAGTTAGCCACCATACAATGCTTAGTCGTTTGCTGCAACATCACCACTTATCCTTTCCATACCCATTAAGCTTTGCTAGTCTTGATACCCATGGTAATGGGATTGCTAAGTCCTCATGGCTCACAGGTTACTACAACAATAGTTGCACCTACAGGTAATGCGATGATCTGAGGTACACGAGTTTCCGAGATTTCTTGGTTATGTGTTGAACGCATTCGAAACATTGGAGCGTAGAATTCTGCTAGGAGTTGTGTGATGATTTTTCTCCGTGTAGCCGTGCAACCAGATTGCATGACCAAGAAGTTTTGGGAGTTCTCAGGTGAGAATTCAAGTAGTTACCTAGGTTTATCCTTCCAACAAATGCATGAGGGGTTATGTATTTGTTTCCGACTTATTCTGCAAGCCAATACTTTCTTTTCTTTTCAGTTTTGGTATTTTCGAGTTGCTTCGAAGTCAAGTGTTGATCCATACCTTTTCTAAGAAATGTTCTCATGTTGTTATGGGAGTGCTAATCCTTTTTGATCATCGAGATTGTCATGACAATCCTTTATCCGGTTCACTTCTCTTCAAGTTATTCCATACGGGCGTCATTGAGAAGGCTGAGGATTTGTCTGCTCCATCCATCCCAAGTTGTCTTTATTTTTCCAACCTCCCACCCTTCTTCTTCAACAAGTCAAAACTATCAAACAACTATCTATTTTATTCATGTGAAGTCTCTTCATTCTTTTCCTTCAATGTTCTGACCCGGTGATTCTTGTGAAGATGCTAAGGAAGCTTCAAGTTTATCATTCTTCGTTCTCTTTTCTTTTCCGGTGGAGTCAATTCAAGCTTCGGTGTTAATCATATTTCTTCCTTTTGTTTCACATGCTTTCCCATGTGGCAATTTCTTAGCCAAGGCTCTCTTATTTATTCACCTCTATTCATATCCGGAGTGCTGTAGATATCTCAAAAGATTCATGATTGCATTCTTAATCCGTTTAAGCTATTTCGAGGTTGTTATCTCATTCAAGCCATTCAAATTCAACCAATGCATTATCTCATCCTAAGCAACCGTCCAATGGTGTCTCTTTTGAGTCAGCCCTAACCCACAGGTCTTTTCCCCAGGATCTTACCTGACTATTCTTATTTTTTGGAGTTATTCTCAAATTCTTTTCAAATGTGACGTAATAACGGGTTCCATCAGTCATATGCCTTCTCTAAGATTGCTTTCAAATTGTTTTCATCGTTGGTTCAACATTTCTATTCTTCATTGTTCCGGAGTGCCTCAACAATTCATGGTGGTGTATCTCGTCATCATTCTCAGATTTTGAAGACCGAAGAAGAGTTTCTCTTAAATCTTGGTTCGTTCTCTTGAAGATTCATGGTTCCAGCTTCATGCCATCCTCATAATTGTTTTCGATCATGAGGAATTCTTTTCATACCCATCCGACGCATTTCAGGAGTTGCTTTCCTTTCTCGATCATCCGAAGGCCATAATTTCAGTAGATTTCATCATTCTAAGTTTTTAGCTTCGTCCTCCAATTATTCTAAATTGTTGTTTCTCCATTCATCTCCATATTCTTCCGGTGCATTGTTCAATTATTCTCTAGTTAGATTGTCATCACTTCGTTCTCTTGTATCCAAATCCCCTCAAGTATCTTCATTCATATCTAATTCTTCCCGGTGTCTCCTTCTCTTTTGTTCATCGTTTTCAATTCTTACGGTGGTTCACTCAACATTCCACTTACATATTATCAAATCTATCTACTCGTTGTTTCCAATTCCTACCGGTGGTTCATGAAGACCTTCTCAAGTTTGAGCTATATCTCTATTTAATCCTTTCGATGAGAATAAGTCGTATGCAAATCCATTGCTTTCATCAAGTTCATTTGGTGAAGGATAGACATACCATAATTCTTATTCTTTTTACATTGAGGTGATTTAATTCCTTCTTTTTGGAGTTTGTTCATGATGAATAAATCCTTGATTTGAAGTGTTCCATCTTTCTTTACCGGAGCTCCAAGTTATTTAAATTATATCATTATGAAGCTCTATCTAAATCATTGCAAGGCTTCATCTTGTTCTTCTCAACTTTGCTTTCGTTTGATCATTCTTTTATTACCGGAGTTCTCACTAAGGCTCCACATGGTGGTTCATCAAGGATTCCTTTCATTCTTCGACTGCTCTTCAAGTTTTCTCTTGAAATTATGATCCGCTAAGCTATACTCTAAAATAAACATGGTGCTCAACACATGTTTTCTTTTAAGGAGTTCAAGCATTCTTCATCTTGCATTCCGAAGTGCAATTCATTCTATCTTATCTTTTGAGGTGGTGTTATGGCATTCTTGATAATTTCCCTTCGTGTTTCAAGGTTCACAAGTTATTAAGAATGAGATATTTAAACCCATCATTTTCTCTGCGTTCAGGAGATCCTTTGCAACCCGTCAATCTCTTCATTGGAGTTATCTTGGGTTATATTTCACCTAAAGCCTTCCCTAAGGAATGTTGCTATTATGGTGCTTATCAATGATCCAAGTTATCTCTTATCATCTTGGTGGAAGAAGTGTTTTTTCTCTTCGGTGCTCTCAATCATATCAATAGTTCCCATTAGTGGCAGAATTTCACCTCTAGTTTTGAGATGTTTTCATAAGTCCACGAAGAGTATATCATTTTATTGTTGATTCATCAACAACTCCGCTCAACCCTTCTTGATAAGGATTATTTCAAATTCATTTCTAGTAGAAGATGTTCTTCTTCTTCGTTCTTTCATTCCATTATTCATTCCAGAGGCTTTGTGATATTGCTCTCTTCGAACCATCATCTTGCCATATCAAGATCATGTTCTTTTCCTTTCTGGTCCAGTTAATAGGAGTGTCGTGTCCTCCATTCAAGTTCTCTCATCTTATCAAGTTTTGCCTCTCTTTTCAACCGGAGTGCTGTCTGAAATACTTCTTACCCCTTGTGCCATTCTTTCAATAGTTCCGCAGGTAGTGTGTTTTTGATTTCATCAAGCATCATCCCATCTTCTCAAGTTCATGTTAAATTCCTTCCATTTTCAGTTGGAGTGTTGTCCGAATTATTTCGTTCTTATTCCTTCTCTATCTTGTTTTAACCGGAGTGGTTTCAATGACTATCTTGTCACTAAGTTCTTCATTCTCATCGTATTCCTTGTTCCTCTTGTCCCATAGAGTGTTTGCAATTTCGTTCATCTCATTTGTGTCATTCTTTTCAAGTTTTCAACCTCTCAAGGTTTGTTGGTTCCACTCGTTTGTCGAAGAAGCAACTTTGTTTTACCTATTCATTTTCCTCTTCTCTCTGGTGCCATCCATAGGATCTCGGGTCGAGATCCTCTGTTAGTGTGGGGGAGTTGTGACGCCCCGAAACCAACGCTCCAGATGCCTTCCATGTTTGTCGTTGTCGCCGTGTGTTTTATTTGTTTGTTGCATTCTTCATAGCATCATTTGCATTGCATCATGTCATCATGCCATCGTGTCATTAATTTTTGCAACTCAAATAAACAAGCCGTATGGATCTTTGGTCCATTTAAATCAAGGGATATTCACAATAGTGATTTCTCTTTATAACATATAAAAGTCTCCCAATATTTAAGGGAGCTAAAATAAAGATTCCGTTAATTTGGAATTGACCATCACACACTTGCACAATAAATCCCAATGCCTTTGTTATCACAATTCTTGGTCTCTAACTTTGCCCATATATCCTTTCATCACTTTTCCAAGCACCACCAAAATTCTCGGCATTTTTGGATACTCCTATAACCCCGTCCTAGTTCAAATCATTTGAATTAAATTCAAATGAGTTTGAATTCAACTCTTCCATATCGTGTGAAACTTCTTTTCTTGGGCTAAGTATAATTCTTGGACTCTGTAGGAGAAGTTTCAACCTTTTCCAAAACCCCTACCTATTTCGTTCCTTCTCTTTTCCTTCTTTCTATTTTTCTGTAGATAGGAAATAGCGAGAAGGTTGGCCTTTTTGCTCCCAAGCTACAACCAGCCCATCTAACCTCCTAGGCCCAGCCTCCAAGGCCCGTCCGCAACCCAGCCGGTGCCCTGTTAACCTTAGCCCCGACCCCCTCCTCTCAATCTCCCCCTCTCGATCCCACAGCACTGCCATCTCTCCTCACGATGATCTCCCTCATTCCTGCTGCTTCGTCCCTATGCCACCCGGTGACCCCGCCACCGCTCTGGCCGGCGAGTCCAGGCCGTCAAGCTCCGTCGCGCCCTTCCTTCTCCAGTCATTTGCTCCCTTTTCTCCTCTGTAATATCTCTCGCCTCTCCCTTTTCTAGCATGGACCCAATGCCATGGACGCTCACGTCCCCGACCTTGCAGCAGGCCACTGCCGCGCCTTCTTTCCTCCTCCACGCCCTGCTCCCTCCTGCCGCGAGCTCCACCTCCCATGGCGTGCTGCTGTCAGCTCCACCTCATCGACCTCCTCTGTTCACGGGACCTGCCCTGAAGCGTCGCTCGACCCTTGCTCCATCAAGCTCCGCTCAACTGGTCATCGTCGTGGGCCACCTTCGCCACCTCGGGAACCCCTGCCCGACGCCATGGCCATCCCCTCCGCGACCTTGGCATGAATTGAGCCCCTTCCTCCCCGAGATCTCCTGCACCTGTCAAGTTCTGTACAGGAAGCTCCAACTCCAGAGACTACCATGGTTGTGTATCTTGCCAACTACCACTTCGGTTCGTCAATGCCACCAAGTTCAACTACACTGAGAGACCCAGAAAGCCAAGACCGCCTCTGTGGATTCCTTTCGCCAAGTACCACGACCGGCGAAGACCAAGACCGAGACCTCCTCGAACAGGAGCATTTTTGGAATCACCAAGACCACCTCAGGTTCGACTAAGTCTTGCTGCCTTGACCGGGACTGACAAGTAGCATGACACCCGAGCCCTGGATACGTCAAGGTCGACTGCATCATCAAGAACGACTACATGATGACCCTGGATATGGAACTGCAAAATGCCGAGTACCCCTTTTAGTTGACGAGGCCGGCAAGTCCGAAGACCCCAAGTACCACAACAACCCCGAAGGGATTCGAATCCATCAAGTTCCTCCTCGAAACGTGAACCACTACTTCCCTCAACGAACTTGATCCATTTCAAAAATGCACACTTCAAAGGTATAACCCCGAGACTACGCCCGTGAACGAATGCATGTGTGTTGTATGAGATGCTTGTGTGTGTGATAATCCCCAAGTGCAGGGAACCATTGTAGCAATTCCCAAAGGTGGAAGTGATAAGTATGGAGTGTCGAATCCACAAGGAGCTAAAGGTAAGATCAATATTCTCTCATGCCCTATCTGCCACTGATACGACTCTACGTGCACCGAACGTTTGCTTCCAACTAGAAACAAGAAATAAAACTGTGTTGTGGGTATAAAGAGGATAACTTTGCATGATATCGGAGAGCTAAAATATGAAAGTAGGTGTTGTTATCATAAAGTTAGAATATATTACTAAATATTATAAATAGCGAGTGTGGAATAATGGTGGATCGGTGTGTGGAATTGTCCTAGGCAATTATTAACAAGACCGGTAGTCGTCATTGCAATTTCATATGAGGGAGAGGCATAAGCTAACATACTTTCTCTACTTGGATCATATGCACTTATGATTGGAACTCTAGCAAGCGTCGGAAACTACTAAAGATCATTAAGGTAAAACCCAACCATAGCATTAAAGCATCAAGTCCTCTTTATTCCCATACGCAACAACCCCCTTACTCGGGTTGTGTTTAAGTCACTCACCAACCCACTATAAGTGATTCATGAACGTATTGCAACACCCTACAGCGGGAACCCCTCACGCTTGCGCGACACGGAGGGCACCATAGGACAACACCAAGATAAAACATACAACTCGTACCAATCTAGACCATCAATCAACCCAAGGACAAAAGATATCTACTCAAAACATCATAGGATGGCAACACATCATTGAATCATAATATGCGGCATAAAGCACCATGTTCAAGTAGAGATTACAGCGGGGTGCGGGAGAGTGGACCGCGTAAAAGAGATGAGGATGGTGATGATGATCGTGATGTTGATGAAGACGATCACCGCGGCGATGATTCCCCTCCCAATGGCACTCCGGTGCCACCAAGAGAGAGGAGGAGAGGTTCTCCCCCTTGTGCTTCCTTCTCCATGGCCTTCCCCCTCTGGTCCTAGGGCCCTGAGCCTCGGGAGGCTCCGGGGGCCTAGGCGGCTCCTCGAAGACCATCTCCATCTCTGCCAGGACCGCACTGCGCCTGACCTCCCGAGCCTCCAGAATACTCCGCACCAGGCGCTGATGAGCAGCGGCCGCGTTCGGCAGGCCGAGGGGCATGCGAACGTAGTTGTGAGGCAGACCCTCGCAACGTCCCACACGTGAAGGCCAGAGGCGTTCCTGAGACGCGGCTCGGTTGAGCCCTGGTACATCGATGCAGACGCGCAACCCACCATCCTCGCCTGGATGGGGAGCTACGGCGGGTAAGCGGTGGCTGCCGCGCATGACTCTTGACTCCTGCAGCTCCTGGGTGGTTTTAGTGATGAACTCCTGAGGGTTGAACTTTCCTTGCTTTGTACCTTCCTGAGGGAAACGTGCCGCGAAGCACGCCTCCAAGTGGTGCCCGAGCGCCTCCCTCGTGACCTGGGCAAAGTCAGTGGCCCTCCAGGAGAGAGCCCCCGAGCTTTGCCCGAGGAGGGCACCGGGCGCGCCTTCCTATGCGACGGAGGGAGGCACCCCTTGAACGGGCGCGGATCCTGACGCCGTGCCACCGGAGGGTGCCTGCCTCCCAAGGGCTCGGGCCAGGTGATGTCTTCTTCTTCTTGGGAACTGCCTCGAGAAGGCTCCTGCTCTTGCAATTTGGGTCTTCAATTGACGCGGCCTAGAAGGCACGCTCGAGAGAACATACTACATCCTTTTCCTTGCAAGGGACCGTGATGACCCCACCGCTTCCTGGCATCTTGAGGACGTTGTAGCCATGGTGAGTCACTGCCATGAACTTGGCTAGGACTGGATACCCGAGGATGGCGTTGTACGGCAGGCGAATGTGGGCAACATCAAAGTCGATGAGCTCAGTACGATAGTTTTTGCGCTGTCCGAAGGTGACAGGGAGGCAGACCTGCCCTCTCGGGGTGGTAGAACCATCAGTGACTCCTGAGAAAGGCTTGGTTGGCTGAAGCTGATCATACGACACTTGGAGATTGTTGAACGTCTCGACAGACAGATCGTTGAGCCCCGCTCCACCATCGATGAGGGTCCTGGTGACCTGCACATTGCTGATGACTGGGGAACAGAGCATCAGGAGGACCCAGGCTGTTGCTGCGCACTTGAGCTGATCCGCTGAGCTGAACGTGATGGCACATGTGGACCACCCGAGAGGGCACGAGGCCTCGAGCTTTGGGAGGACTGCATTCACCTCGCGAGAAAACTGCTTGAAGATGCACTGAGAGGCTGGGGCTTGAGCTCCGCCCAAGATGCAAGCGATAGCACGCGGCTCCTAGAAGCCCCCAGCCCCCTCGTCCTGATGCTGGTCTTCATTCCTCCTTGGCGGTGGTGGTAGAGAAGGGAGGCCTGCGTTGTCTTGCGAGCGATCCTCACGAGGCTGATCCCTCCAAGCCCCCTCGCGAGGCTGGTCACGCCACCCTTGGCGAGGGCCACGATCTTCCCATCGTCCTCCACCTCTTCCTCCTCCTCAGCCGTAGCCCCGATCGCTGTGCTCGGGGCGTCGGCCGACACGTCCATCTCGCACGGCCCTGAGCTCTTGGCATTCGTTGGTGTTGTGAGTGTGGAGGTCGTGGTACACGCAGTACCGGCTGCCCTTGGACGACTCCGGCTGATCTCTGCCTCGCTTGGTGTCTGGCTCAGCTGCGAGCAAAACTGCTCCTTTGCGCTTCACGTCCTTGGCCTTGGGCTTCTTCTCTTCAGGATCAGCGGCTGGGAGCTCGAGGAGGGAGAGGCGTCCCTCCTCGGCCCTGGCGCACTTGGTCGCCAAGTTGAACAGCTCCAGAGATGTGCACAGGTCTTCGTGGATCGCCAGTTCCTCCTTCATCTTGATGTCGCGGACGCCATCAGAGAAGGCTGAGATGATGGCCTCCTCAGTCACCCTGGGGATCTTGAGGCGAGCGTTGTTGAAGTGTTGAATGTATTTCTGCAGGGTCTCTCCAAGTTGTTGCTTGATGCGGCGCAAGTCGCTCATGGCCGGGGGCCGGTCGCGAGCGCCTTGGAAGTCGGCGATGAATCGGGTGCGCATCTCGTCCCAAGAGGAGATTGTGCTGAGAGGCAGGTTCAGGAGCCAAGTGCGAGCACCATCCTTGAGTGCCATGCGAAACCAGTTCGCCATGACCTTTTCGTCTCCGTTGGCCGCCTCAATGCCCAGCTCGTAGAGCTGGAGGAACTTCGCAGGGTCGGTGGTGCCGTCATAGCGAGGAGGCAGATCCGACTTGAACTTGCCCGGCCAGGCCACGCTGCGCAGCTCCGCAGTGAAGGCGCGGCAGCCTGCGGTGGCCACCGGAGGCCTTTGCTGATGAAGGGCTTGATCCTGGGGGTCTCCACGTGCTACCACCAGGAGCAGCGCGGGGTCTTGGCGCGCCGGAGCAGGAACGCGATCATGACGCACCGGTGCAGGGAGCACGTGAGCGCCTTCTTGAGGGCGAGGGACTTCTTGGCAGCTCCTTTCTTGCTGCTCAGGCGCTGGGTGCGGTGGGTCTCGCCCAGGAGCCATGCGCCTTGGAGCCAGGACGCCTTCTTGGGGAGGAGGCGGCGGAGGCGCCTCCAGGGTTGCGTTGCCCGCGCAGGACGGAGGGTGATGAAGCAAAAGGGACGGCGCGGGGGAGCCCCCTGCGGCGCAGATGAGCTCGGTGATGCGGGTGAGCCACTCTTTGTAGAGGTCGTCGACGGGGCGGTAGTGCAGGAGCTCATGTGCCAGGAGCAGCGCGGCGTGCGCGTCCGCAGGGGCACGGCGGGCGTGCGATGACGAGCCCGCTCGAGTCAACGACGGGGTGGCGGTGCGGCCTTCTCGCCGCACCAAGGGATGCAGAGACGACGCCTGCTGCTCGTTCCCTGATACGCCTCCATCGTATCTACAATTTTTGATTGTTCCATGCCAATATTATTCAACTTTCATATACTTTTGGCAACTTTTTATACTATTTTTTTGGACTAACATATTGATCCAGTGCCCAGTGCCAGTTCCTGTTTGTTGCATGTTTTATGTTTCACAGAAACCCAATATAAAATGGAGTCCAAACGGGATAAAAACGGTCAGAGAATTATTTTGGAATATTTGTGATTTTTGGGAGGAAGAATCAACGCGAAACGGTGCCCGAGGTGGCCACGAGAGTGGCCCACACCACCCCTCCAGGGGGCGTGCCCCCTATCTCGTGGACCATCCGTAAGGCGGTTGACGCCCTTCTTTGGCTGCAAGAAAGCTAATTTTTGGAAAACGATCTGGGCGAAGGTTTCAGTCCAATCGGAGTTACGGATCTCCAGATATAAAGGAAACGGTGCCAGGGCAGAATTCCAGAACGCAGAAATAGAGAGATAGATCCAATCTCGGAGGGGCTCTCGCCCCTCCCAAGCCATGGGAGCCAAGGACCAGAGGGGAAACCCTTCTCCCATCTAGGGAGAAGGTCAAGGAAGAAGAAGAAGAAGGGGGGCTCTCTCCCCTTGCTCCCGGTGGCGCCGGAATGCCCCCGGGGGCCATCATCATCACTGCGATCTTCACCAACACCGTCGTCATCTTCACCAACATCTCCATCACCTTACCCCCTCTATCTACAGAGGTCCACTCTCCCGCAACCCGCTGTACCCTCTACTTGAACATGGTGCTTTATGCTTCATATTATTTCCCAATGATGTGTTTCCATCCTATGATGTCTGAGTAGATTTTCGTTGTCCTATTGGTGGTTGATGAATTTCTATGATTGATTTAATTTGCTTGTGGTTATGTTGCTGTCCTATGGTACCCATCATATGAGCACGCGCGTGGATCACACCATAGGGTTAGTTGTATGTTGATAGGACTATGTACTGGAGGGCTAGAGTGACAGAAGCTTCAACCTAGCATAGAAATTCATACATACGGGATTGAAGGGGGACCAATATATCTTAATGCTATGGTTGGGTTTTACCTTAATGAATGTTAGTAGTTGCGGATGCTTGGTAATAGTTCCAATCATAAGTGCATAGAATTCCAAGTCAGGGATGACATGCTAGCAGTGGCCTCTCGCACATAAAACTTGCTATCGGTCTAGTAACGTAGTCAATTGCTTAGGGACAATTCCACAACTCCTACCACCACTTTTCCACACTCGCTTTATTTACCTTTTTGCATCTTTAACTAAACATCCCCTAGTTTTTATTTACGCGCTCTTTATTATCTTGCAAACCTATCATTTCACACCTACACAATACTTCTAGTTTCATACTTGATCTTGGTAAAGCGAACGTCAAGCGTGCGTAGAGTCATATCAGTGGCCGATAGGACTTGAGAGAGTATTTGTTCTACCTTTAGCTCCTCGTTGGGTTCGACACTCTTACTTATCAAAAGAGGCTACAACTATCCCGTATACTTGCGGGTTATCAAGACCTTTTTCTAGCGTCGTTGCCGGGGAGTCATAGCATTTGGTGAATATTCTCGTGTGTGCTTGTTTGCTTTATCACTAAGTAATTTTTATTTGCTCTTCTTAGTTGTTCTCTATCTTTAGTTATGGATATGGAACGCAAAATACCCAAAAAAATGGATGTACTTGCTACTCATGTAGATGGGATAACTCCTAAAACCCCCGATGCTCTTTATGTGAAAGATATTATGTACTACTTTGATAATGCTGAGAAAACCCCATTCAACTTTATAATGGGAGACACGTTGGATCAACGTGAATACTTTAGGGATTATCGCTCGACACAAAAAGGGAAACTATTATGGGATCAATTTATTATGTTGCGTTGGTATGCCTGGAATCTCTGCTTGAGATATGATATTACTTGTTGCTCTAGGGTGAAGGCTCCACACCTTGCCTTTTCATGCAAATTTAATGATAATGAAACCTTAGCTTCTTATGCTAATGGTATATATGATTACTATGATGTGGAACAAATAGAAGAATTTGTTGCTTTTAAGGCTGCTTATGAAAATTGAAGCTTTGTTTGAAAAGTATGAAGCTTTTGATGATGATGGTTATAGGCCTGAAAATCTTGCTATACTTAGATATTGCTATTAAAAATATGAATACAATTACTATATTAATGCTTTTATGAAGAAAGTCTCCGCTGTCCAAGAAGAGACTAATATTTTGCAGGAAGCTATGGAAGAAGAAATTGATGAAACTGTGAGCTCATTGGATGAAAAAGATGATGAGGAGAGCGAAGAACAAAAGGAGGAAGAGCGGATTAGCTACCCGTGCCCACCTTCTAACGAGAGTAACCCTCCAACTCATACATTGTTTAATTCCGCTTCGTGCTTACCGAAGGATGATTGCTATGATGATTGCTATGATCCCCTGAATTTGTTTGAAATAACCCTTTTTGATGATGCTTGCTATGCTTGTGGCCAAGATATCAATATGAATTATGCTTATGGAGATGAACTTGCTATAGTTCCTTATGTTAAACATGAAATTGTTGCTACTACACTTTATCGGAGAAGTTTGTGCTTATCAAGGATTATATTGATGGGTTGCCTTTTACCATTGCACATGATGATTTTGATGAATGTAATATGCATGTGCTTGCTGCTCCTACTTGCAATAATTATGAGAGAGGAACTGTTTCTCCACCTCTCTATGTTTCCCATACTATGAAATTACAAGAAACTGCTTATACTATGCATTGGCCTTTACTATGTGTGCGTGAATTGTTCTTTTATGACATGCCGATGCATAAGAAGAGAGTTAGACTTCGTTGTTGCATGATATATGTTACTTTGTGCTCACTACTAAATTACAAATCATTGTTAATTAAAATTGGCTTTGATATACCTTGGGATCCGGGTGGATCCATTACTTGAGCACTAAATGCCTAGCTTAATGGCTTTAAAGAAAGCGCTGCCAGGGAGACAACCCGGAAGTTTTAGAGAGTCATTTATTTCTGTTGAGTGCTTTTATATAGTTTAAAAACAAAAAATAAATAAAGAGGGGAACCTAAAAACTTTTCAAAAAGGAAAGTGAAACTGAGAAAGACAAGCATTGTTGAAGTGGGAGAGCTCCTTGAACTTTGTTCATGCTCACGGAAACTTTGTGAATCTTGATTACAGAAATTTTTCATCAAAAATAATTATCCCCTTGTACAATTACATTGTATTATAAAAATAATATGCTAAGGTTTGCCTTTAGGATGTTTACAATGCTTGTCGGTTTGTACGGTTCAGGACACAAACTTTACCTGTAGTGCACAATTTTACATTTTTAACTGGAACTTCAATTGGTTCTGATTCCTTTTGAAATGTCTTGCTATACAACTTGTACATTTTTCCTAATTTTGGTAGAATTTTTGGGGTACCATAAGTATGGTGGATGTTCAGATTGCTACAGACTGTTCTGTTTTTGACAGATTCTGTTTTTGATGCGTAGTTTGCTTGTTTTGATGAATCTATCAATTTGTATCAGTGGATTAAGCCATGGAAAAACTATATTACAGTAGACACAATGCAAAAAAAAATATGAATTGGTTTGCAACAGTACTTAGAGTGGTGATTTGCTTTATTATACTAACGGATCTTACCGAGTTTTCTGTTGAAGTTTTGTGTGGATGTAGTGTCTAATCGAGGATGTCTCGATATGAGGAAAAGGAAGAGAGGCAAGAGCTCAAGCTTGGGGATGCCCGAGGCACCCCAAGTCAATATTCAAGGAGACTCAAGCTTGGGGATGCCCCGGAAGGCATCCCCTCTTTCTTCAACAAGTATCGATATGTTTTCGAATTTGTTTCGTTCATGCATTATGTGCAAGTCTTGGAGCGTCTTTTGTATTTAGTTTTCACTTTCCTTTTATGCACCATGATGGTATGAGATAGTCCTTGGTTGATTTATAGAATGCTCATTGCGCTTCACTTAGATATTTTGAGTATGGCTTTATAGAATGCTTCACGTGCTTCACTTATATCATTTGAAGTTTGGATTGCCTGTTTCTCTTCATATAGAAAACCGCCATTTGTAAAATGCTCTTTTGCTTCACTTATATTTGTTAGAGCGTGGGCATATATTTTGTAGAAAGAATTAAACTCTCTTGCTTCACTTATATCTATTTAGAGAGATGTCAGGAATTGGTCATTCACATGGTTAGTCATAAAATCCTACATAAAATTTGTAGATCACTGAATATGATATGTTTGGTTCCTTGCAATAGTTTTGCGATATAAAGGTGGTGATATTAGAGTCGTGCTATTTGAGTAATTGTGAAATTGAAAAATACTTGTGTTAAGGTTTGCAAGTCCCGTAGCATGCATGTACGGTGAACCGTTATGTAACGAAGTTGGAGCATGAGGTGCTCTTTGATTGCTTTCCTTATGAGTGGCAGTCGGGGATGAGCGATGGTCTTTTCCTACCAATCTATCCCCCTAGGGGCATGCGTAGTAGTACTTTGCTTCGAGGGCTAAGTAGACTTTTGCAATAAGTATATGAGTTCTTTATGACTAATGTGAGTCCATGGGTATACGCACACTCACCCTTCCACTTTGCTAGCCTCTATTGTGCCGCGCAACTTTCGCCGGTATCATGAACCCATTATTTACCTTCCTCAAAACAACCACCATACCTACCTATCATGGCATTTCCATAGCCATTCCGAGATATATTGCCATGCAACTTCCATCATCATCATATACATAACTTGAGCATTCATTGTCATATTGCTTTGCATGATCGTAAGATAGCTAGCATGATGTTTTCATGGCTTGTCCTTTTTTGATGTAATTGCTATGCTAGATCATTGCACATCCTGGTACACCACCGGAAGCATTCATATAGAGTCATATCTTTGTTCGAGATATCGAGTTGTAATATTGAGTTATAAGTTAATAAAAGTGTGATGATCATCATTATTAGAGCATTGCCCTAGTGAGGAAAGGATGAAGGAGACTATGATCCCCCCACAAGTCGGGATGAGACTCCGGACTTTATGAAAAATAAAAGAGGCCAAAGAAGCCCAAATAAAAAAAGAGGCCAAAGAAGCCCACCAAAAAAATATAAAAAGAAAAAATAAAAAAATGAAAAATAAAAAGAAAAAATGAGAGAAAAAGAGAGAAGGGGCAATGTTACTATCCTTTTACCACACTTGTGCTTCAGAGTAGCACCATGTTCTTCATATAGAGATTTTCTTGAGTTATCACTTTCATATACTAGTGGGAATTTTCATTATAGAACTTGGCTTGTATATTTCGATGATGGGATTCCTCAAACGCCCGAGGTCTTCATGAGCAAGCAAGTTGGATGCACACCCACTTAGTTTCCAGTTTGAGCTTTCATACACTTATAGCTCTTAGTGCATCCGTTGCATGGCAATCCCTACTCACTCAGATTGATATCTATTGACGAGCATCTCCATAGGCCGTTGATACGTCTAGTTGATGTGAGACTTTCTTCTCCCTTTTTTTCCTCACAACCACCACCAAATACCACCATAGTGCTATGTCCATGGCTTGCGCTCACGTATTGCGTAAGAGTTGAAAAAGTTGAAGTGCGTTAAAAAGTATGAACCAATTGCTCGGCTCGTCATCGGGGTTGTGCATGATGGGAGTATTTTGTGTGACGAAGATGGAGCATAGCCAGACTATATGATTTTGTAGGGATGAGCTTTCTTTGGCTATGTTATTTCAATAAGACATAATTGCTTGGTTGGTATGCTTGAAGTATTATTGTTTTTATGTCAAATGATAGACTATTGCTTTGAATCGCTCGTGTCTTAATATTCATGCCATGATTAGACATATGATCAAGATTATGCTAGGTAGCATTCCACATCAAATATTATATTTTTATCATTTACCTACTCGAGGACGAGCAGGAATTAAACTTGGGGATGCTGATACGTCTCCGTCGTATCTATAATTTTTTATTGTTCCATGCCAATATTATTCAACTTTCATATACTTTTGGCAAGTTTTTATACTATTTTTTGGGACTAACATATTGATCCAGTGCCCAGTGCCAGTTCCTGTTTGTTGCATGTTTTATGTTTCGCAGAAACCCAATATCAAACGGAGTCCAAACGGGATAAAAACGGACAGAGAATTATTGGAATATTTGTGATTTTGGGAGGAAGAATCAACGCGAAACGGTGCCCGAGGTGGCCACGAGAGTGGCCCACGCCACCCCTCTAGGGGGCCGCGCCCCCTATCTCATGGGCCACCCATAAGGAGGTTGATGCCCTTCTTTGGCCGCAAGAAAGCTAATTTTTTGGAAAACGGTCTGGGCGAAGGTTTCAGTCCAATCGGAGTTACAGATCTCCAGATATAAAGGAAACGGTGCCAGGGCAGAATTCCAGAACGCGAAAACAGAGAGATAGATCCAATCTCAGAGGGGCTCTCGCCCCTCCCAAGCCATGGGAGCCAAGAACCAGAGGGGAAACCCTTCTCCCATCTAGGGAGAAGGTCAAGGAAGAAGAAGAAGAAGGGGGGCTCTCTCCCCCTTGCTTCCGGTGGCGCCGGAACGCTGCCGTGGGCCATCATCATCACCGCGATCTTCACCAACACCGCCATCATCTTCATCAACATCTCCATCACCTTACCCCCTCTATCTACAGCGGTCCACTCTCCCGCAACCCGCTGTACCCTCTACTTGAACATGGTGCTTTATGCTTCATATTATTTTCCAATGATGTGTTGCCATCCTATGATGTCTGAGTAGATTTTCGTTGTCCTATTGGTGGTTGATGAATTGATATGATTGATTTAATTTGCTTGTGGTTATGTTGCTGTCCTATGGTGCCCATCATATGAGCGCGCACGTGGATCACACCATATGGTTAGTTGTATGTTGATAGGACTATGTATTGGAGGGCTAGAGTGACAAAAGCTTCAACCTAGCATAGAAATTGATACATACGGGATTGAAGGGGGGGCAATATATCTTAATGCTATGGTTGGGTTTTACCTTAATGAACATTAGTAGTTGCAGATGCTTGCTAATAGTTCCAATCATAAGTGCATAGAATTCCAAGTCAGGGATGACATGCTAGCAGTGGCCTCTCCCGCATAAAACTTGCTATCGGTCTAGTAACGTAGTCAATTGCTTAGGGACAATTCCACAACTCCTACCACCACTTTTCCACACTCGGTTTATTTACTTTTTTGCATATTTATCTAAACAACCCCTAGTTTTTATTTACGCGCTCTTTATTATCTTGCAAACCTATCCTTTCACACCTACAAAGTACTTCTAGTTTCATACTTGTTCTTGGTAAAGCGAACGTTAGGCGTGCGTAGATTCGTATCAGTGGCCGATAGGACTTGAGAGAGTATTTGTTCTACCTTTAGCTCCTCGTTGGGTTCCACACTCTTACTTATCGAAAGAGTCTACAACTATCCTGTATACTTGCGGGTTATCATTCCCCGCCGGGCTGGTCGCGGTGTGGGCGGCAGGCAACGAGGAACGACAGGGAGGCCCGCCGACAGGAGCCGTCTGGCGATGTGGGCGGCGAGAGCAGCCCGACGCTCGGCACGGGCTCGGCGAGCGTCAGCCATGGACGCGACGGACGGTGGAACGTGAGATGGCGAAGGAAGGATTCTGGAACACCCCTACTTGGCGCGCCAAATGTCGGATTGCGGGTTCCGGCAGACCCTTGAGGTTCGAACTCTAGGGTGTGCGTGAAGATCTCTCCTCTACCAACTCACGTCCCAACGGCTCGCTCGGAATCTAGGCTAGAAAGATGAACAACACAAGGGGCGCAAGTTTTATACTAGTTCGGGCCACCGTTGTGGTGTAATATCCTACTCTAGTTTGTGGTGTGTGTGGATTGCCTCAGGGGCTGATGATGAACAATACAAAGGAAGAACTGCCTCGCGAGGGGAGGAGTTCTTGTGGTGGTGAGCCTGGAGAGGAATTGCTCCGTCTCTATTGGCTCTGGGTGAGATCTAGATGAGATGTTCCCTCCCCTACTGTGGTGGCTAGTCCTATTTATAGAGGCACTGGTCCTCTTCCCAAATATTGAGCGGGAAGGGCACCAACAACGTCCATTTTGAAGGGGAACATCTAGTACACTTATCCTGACTAAAGTTGGTCTTCGACTGCCAAAGGCCCTGACGATGACACCGTCTTGGGCTCCAAGATGACCTCCATCCTGCCGCCCCGCTAGTCTTGGTCTTGTTGCACCAAAATGGCAACCTTTTCCTGAAGCCTCGGTACTCCGCACCTGCGCTTGCTCCCTTTGCACCAAAGAGGAAACAAGGACACTGCCCAGGCCGGCGCCCGCCTGGCGCCCGCCTGGCGCTCGCCTGGCCTCGATCGTCATGGCTTGCGTCATGAGCACCTCGTGAGGTACCCTGCCTTGATCTCTCCGCCTCCTTGCGAGCCTGCCTGGTGAGGCCGCCTCTGAGGAAGCTTCCTGACGTCCGCCCCGCGAGGCTTGGCCCCTCGTGAGGGTCTTGAGCTTGAGTCAATGAAGATGGGCCTCACTGGGCCACCGCTTGAGCCACACCGCAGGCCACAGGCAGGAAAGTCTGGGGACCCCCATTCCCAGAACGCTGACAGTCAAGTATGGTTCAGAAACTTCATTGAGAGCTAACAAACTATAATCTCAGTCATTGAAGCAATTGCAATTTATCATAACATCGGAAAGAGTCAAGAATAGAGCTTTTCAGCAAGTCCACATACTCAACTATCATATAGTCTTCTACAATTACCAACACTCACACAATACTTGTGGTTATAGAGTTTTAATCAGACACTGAGAAAGATATGGGCTTATAATTTCGCCTCCCAACGTATTCACCTTTAGGTGATGTCAACAATAATAGCTCCTGCTAACTTACATCCAATTGGATATATATACCATGATCTTTCAAACATGAGGAGCTTGCCAAAGGATAAAATGAAAAAGGGAAAGGTGAAGATCACCTTGACTCAACCATAAAGTAAAAACATAAAGTAAAAGATAGGCCCTTCGCAGAGGGAAGCAGAGGTTGTCATGTGTGTTTAGGGTTGGATGCACAAAATCTTAATGCAAAGGAACGTCACTTTATATTGCCCCCTATATGTGGACCTTTATTATGCAGTCCGTCGCTTTTATTACTTCCACAATAAGATCATAGAAAGCTTATTTTCTCTGCACTAATAAGTCATACATATTTAGATAGCAATTTTTATTGCCTGCAACATGACAACTTACTTGAAGGATCTTACTCAATCCATAGGTAGGTATGGTGGACTCTCATGGCAAAACTAGGTTTAAAGATATTTGGAAGCACAAGTAGTATCTCTACTTGGTGCAAGGAATTTGGCTAGCATGAGGGGGGAAGGCAAGCTTAACATGTCTGGAAGGTCAATGACAATATACTTTAACTGAGATGTGAGAAAACATAAACTATTACGTTGTCTTCCTTGTCCAACATCAACTCTTTTAGCATGTCATACTTAATGAGTGCTTCACAATCATAAAAGATGTCCAAGATAATATATTTGTATGTGAATCTCTCTTTCCTTATTACCCCCTATTAATTGCAACGATGACCAAAACTATGTTTGTCAACTCTCAACAACTTTTATGCCTCATACTCTTTATATGTGAAGTCATTACTATCCATGTTATAAGCATATGAACATATATAAATTCAGATTTATGCCATTCAATTCATTCCCCCATTTACTCATAGGATATACATGAAGCACATGAGTAAATGACAAACTACTCCAAAAGATATGAGTGAAGGACACTGAGTATTCAAATAATTTACTAGCCATGGGAGGGTTCCTTTTTATTCAATATTTCAGATCCAATGATTTTATTCAAACAGCAAGTAAAATTGAAAATACGCTCCAAGCAAAACACATATCATGTGACGAATAAAAATATAGCTCCGAGTAAGGTATACCGATAGTTTTGAAGACGAAAGAGGGGATGCCTTCCGGGGCATCCCCAAGCTTAGGTGCTTGAGTATTCCTTGAATATTACCTTGGGGTGCCTTGGGCATCCCCAAGGTTAGGGTCTTCCCACTCCTTATTCTCCTTCTATCGATATCTCACCCAAAACTTGAAAACTTCAACCACACAAAACTTAATGGAACTTCGTGAGATAGGTTAGTATGATAAAGAGTAAAACATTCACTTTGGTGCTGTAAAAGACAAGGTTCATAATTGTTTTCACACAATACCTACTTTACCATATCATTTCTACAATTTATATTGCGAAATATAAGCCATAGAAACTAGAAAACAAGCAAACTATGCGATGAAAATAGAATTTGTCAGTAACAGAACAGTCTGTAATGATCTGAACAATAACCATACTTATGCTACTCTTAAAATTATTAAATAAGTTGGTGGACGTGAGGAATTTGTCTATTAATCTTCTGCAAAAAGAATCAACTCAAAAGCACTCTTCTGTAAAAAATGGCAGCTAATCTCGTGAGCGCAAAGTTTCTTGTTTTTTACAGCAAGATCACATTAACTCTCACCCAAGTCTTCCCAAAGGTCTTACTTGGCACTTTATTGAAACATAAGCTATAAAACATGATTACTACAGTAACTTAATCATGTAGACACACAAAAACAGTAAGGGTAAATATTGGGTTGTCTCCCAACAAGCGCTTTTATTTAATGCCTTTTAGCTAGGCATGATGATTTCAATGATGCTCACATAAAAGATAAGAGTTGAAACATAAAAAGAGCATCATGAAGAATATGACTAGCACATTTAAATCTAACCCACTTCCTATTCCTAGGGATTTTTTGAGCACACAATTTATAGGAACAAGAATCAACTAGCATAGGAAGGCAAAACAAGTTTAACTTCAAAACTTTAAGCACATGGAGAGGAAACTTGATATTAGGGCAATTCCTGCAAGCATATATTCATGCCTCGTAATAGTTTTCAATAGCATCATGGATAACAACTTTGTTCTCATACTCAATTGGAACCTCTTCCGAAATAGTGGAATACTAACTAAAGTTGACACTCTTCCAAATCCACTTTCATAAATATCACACTAAGATTCAACACCCTCTAAGATAGTGGGATCACTAATTCCTAAAGTTGACACTCTTCCAAACCCACTTTAATTTATAGTATGATTCATACTCCAAAAGATATAAGTGAAGTTCATGGATCATTCTATAATTAATATAGACTAACCAATGTCCAAGCTCAAAATATATAAGTGATGCACACGAAGCATTCTATAAAACCACACTCCAACGATTTAAGTGAAGCACAAAGAGCAATTCTATAAGATCATACTTAAAAGATATAAGTGAAGCACAAGAAGTATTATATAAATCAATGAAGAGCTATCTCATACTAGCATGATTCCTAAAGAAAAATAAAAACACAAAGGACACAAATCATGTGAACAAAACAAAAACCGAGGTATACCGATATCTGTTGAAGAAGAAAGATGGGATGCCAACCGGGGCATCCCCAAGCTTAGATGCTTGAGTATCCTTTAAAATATTTACTTGGGGTGCCTTGGGCATCCCCAATCTTGAACTCTTGTCTCTCTTTATTCTTCTCACATTGGTAACTCCTCGTTCTTCAAACACTTCATTCACAAAAACTTAACCAAAAACTTTGTGAGATCCGTTAGTGTAATAAAGCAAACTACCACTTTAAGGTACTGTAATCAACTTATTATTTATATATATTGGTGTTAAACCTGTATTCCAACTTCTCTATGGTTCATACCCTTACATACTAGCCATAGATGCATCAAAATAAGCAAACAACACACGAAAAACAGAATCTGTCAAGAACATGACAGTCTGTAGTAATCTGGAAGTTTAGTAAACTTCTGTAACTCCAAAAATTATGAAATAAATTTGAAAATTTGAATAATTTGTACATAAGTAATGTGCAAAACTTTTCAGACACATTTGACTTTCCAGTAAAAAAATGTAAATTCATGCACTACAGCCAAAGTTTCTGTTTTTGTTCTGCACATAGTAAGCAAGCAATCTTATCATACTAAAACCAAAGCTTGGCACATTATTTTTATAATACAATGGATATATACAAGGGGATAATCATTTACAGAGAAACTTCCATGAAAAAAATTCTACATTGTTTCCGTGAGCATGAACACAAGTGCTCAAGGTCGACCCTCACTTCTTCAATGCATAACTTTCCAATCACTTCTCTTTTTGAAAAACTTTTTTAGGCATGAGAGGCAAGTAAATATTTTTTGGCATTTTCATTCTTTTTAATTTTTTTGTATGTTTCACCCACAACTAAACAGAAACAAAAGGGAAAAACAAAATCTACTTAGTGAAGAAAGCAAACAAGCACACACGAGAATATCAACCCCACGCTATTGCTCCCCGGCAACGGCGCCAGAAAAGAGCTTGATAATCCCCAAGTGCAGGGAATCATCGCAGCAATTCCCAAAGGTGGAAGTGATAAGTATGGAGTGTCGAACCCATAAGGAGCTAAAGGTAAGATCAATATTCTCTCAAGCCCTATCTGCCACTGATACGACTCTACGTGCACTGAACGTTTGGTTCCAACTAGAAACAAGAAATAAACTGTGTTGTGGGTATAAAGAGGATAACTTTGCATGATATCAGAGAGCTAAAATATGAAAGTAGGTGCTGTTATCATAAATTTAGAATATATTACTAAATATTATAAATAGCGAGTGTGGAATAATGGTGGATCGGTGTGCGGAATTGTCCTAGGCAATTATTAACAAGACCGGTAGTCGTCATTGCAATTTCATATGAGGGAGAGGCATAAGCTAACATACTTTCTCTACTTGGATCATATGCACTTATGATTGGAACTCTAGCAAGCGTCCGCAACTACTAAAGATCATTAAGGTAAAACCCAACCATAGCATTAAAGCATCAAGTCCTCTTTATTCCCATACGCAACAACCCCCTTACTCGGGTTTGTGTTTCACTCACTCACCAACCCACTATAAGAGAATCATGAACGTATTGCAACACCCTATAGCGGGAACCCCTCACGCTTGTGCGACACGGAGGGCACCATAGGACAGCACCAAGCTAAAACATACAACTCGTACCAATCTAGACCATCAATCAACCCAAGGACAAAAGATATCTACTCAAAACATCATAGGATGGCAACACATCATTGAATCATAATATGCGGCATAAAGCACCATGTTCAAGTAGGGATTACAGCGGGGTGCGGGAGAGTATACCGCGTAAAAGAGATGAGGATGGTGATGATGATGGTGATGTTGACGAAGACGATCACCGCGGCGATGATTCCCCTCCCAATGGCACTCTGGTGCCACCAAGAGAGAGGAGGAGAGGTTCTCCCCCTTGTGCTTACTTCTCCATGGCTTTCCCCCTCTGGTCCTTGGCCTTCATGACGATGATGGCCCCTCCGAGATCCTCCTCCATGGCCTCCGGTGATTATGGCCCCCTCCGGCAGGGTGCCAGAGAGGGCCTAGATTGATTTCTCGTGGCTACAGAGGCTTGCGGCGGTGGAACTTCCGATCTATCTTCTGTTCTAGTGTTTTTAGGGTACGTAGGCTTATATAGGTGAAAGAAGTCGGTCGGGGGAGCCTCAAGGGGCCCACGAGAGGGTAGGGCGCGCCCAGGGGGGTGGGCGCCCCCTATCTCGTGGCCTCCTCGAGGATCTTCTGACGTGAACTTCAAGTCTCCCGGATCATATTCTTCCTAAAAGTCACGCTCCCGAAGGTTTCATTCCGTTTGGGCTCCGTTTGATATTCCTTTTCTTCGAAATACTGAAACAGGCAATAGAACAGCAATATGGGATGGGCCTCCGGTTAATAAGTTAGTCCCAAAAGTAATACAAAAGTGCATAATAAAGCCCATAATCATTCAAAACAGATAATAAAATAGCATGAATGCTTCATAAATTATAGACACATTGGAGACGTATAAGTGTGCACCGTGTCCGAGTTGTCATTGCATGTTTCTTCTCGTTTGCCATGCCATCGACCCATGGGAACCCGGTAACCGGGATCACCCCACCATCTTTTTCATGTTCCGCACATCTCATACTTGTTCCTTTGCACCGATATCTCAACGAGGTGTCGGAACCGATATGTTGCCGTGGCATCATTTTCAGATTCGTCACCATGGCACCCTTTCTTTCCACCATGGTGACAAATGCTTCATAACATGCTCATGTCAACATTTTCTTAAAATTACATAAAACTTGCATATGTCATCCGCATCATGATAGAAACATTTAAAATGTTTAAAATTGTTGTTTGTTGTTTCTGGCCTCATTTAAACTTGCCTAGATAGGTAGTTCATGTATGCTTCACCTCTTGCCATGTTAACCAACATTTAATATGGTTGAGTAGATTAACCGAGAGAGAACTAAATAATTGATTGTGGTGATTCTTCAATATGCAACTCGTTACATATTGAGCTTCACTTAATTTGTAGTATTGTTTGTTGCACTTTGCCATGCCATGAATCATTAAACCGGACATGCATCATACTTGTTTGTGCATAATGCCATGTTTATGTGATGGTTGTTTACCATGTTGTTTGCTTCTTTTCGGTTGTCCTTCTTATTGATAGTTCGGGTAACATTGCAATTGTGAGGACTCTTTAAACTACGTTGGTTCGTCTTCTTCATGGACTCGGTCTTCTTCCTAGCGGGATTTCAGGCAAGATGACCGTCACCTTGGATCTCACTACTATCTTTGTTATGCTAGTTGTCTCGATGCTATCGCTATGTCACGCTACCCACCACTTGTTTATCAAGCCTCCCAAATTGCCATGTTAGCCTCTAACCTTCTCCACCATCTTAGCAACCGTTATTTTCCATGTTACCGCTTTGCTCACCCCCTCTTATAGTGTTGCTAGTTGTAGGTGCAGTGCAGGTTGTTCCATGTTTGGGACATGGATATCATGGTATATCACAGTATCTCTTATTTAATTAATGCATCTATATACTTGGTAAAGGGTGGAAGGCTCGGCCTTTTGCCTGGGGTTTTGTTCCACTCTTGCCGCCCTGGTTTCCGTCATACCGGTGTTTTGTTCCTTGATTTTGCGTTGCTAACACGGTTGGGGTTTATGGGCCCCCCTTGACAATTTGCTTTGAATAAAACTCTTCCAGCAAGGCACAACATTGGTTTTACCATTTGCCTAATAATAACTAAAACTTGCATAGGGACCTCCTAGCCCCCGAGGTCTCTTAATCAACCCCCAGGCTAGTGCTCCTCATGAGTGTTGGTCCAAACTGGGCGATGTCCGGTGCCTCCTGGGCAACCAGGGTCTCAACCAACCTGACGCCTGGCCCATCTGGTGTGCCCTAAGAACGAGATACGTGCGGCTCCTATCGGGATTGGTAGGCACATCGTGCGGTCTTGCTGGTTTTGTTTTACCATTGTCGAAATGTCTTGTGAACCAGGATTCCGAGCTTGATCGGGTTGTTCCGGGAAGAGGATTTTCCTCCATTGATCATGAGAGCTTGTCGTGGGCTAAGTTGGGACGCCCCTGCAGGGTTTAATCTTTCGAAAGCCATGCCCGCGGTTATGTGGCAGATGGGAGTTTTTAATATCCGGTTGTAGAGAACTTGACACTAGATCCGAAATAAAATACACCAACCGCATGTGTAACCGTGACTGTCTATTTTCGAGTGAGTCGATAAAGAACACGGTGGGGTTATGTTTGAACGTAAGTAGTTCAGGATCACTTCTTGATCATTACTAGTTTGCGACCGTTTGTGTAGCTTCTCATCTTATTCTTGTACTCATAAGTTAGCCACCATACAATGCTTAGACTGCTTGCTGCAACCTCACCACTTATCCTTTCCATACCCATTAAGCTTTGGTAGTCTTGATACCTATGGTAATGGGATTGCTAAGTCCTCATGGCTCACAGATTACTATAACAACAGTTGCAAGTAGAGGTAATGCGATGATCTGACGCGAGTGCGATGCTTGCTTGTTTGGAGTTCTTCTTCTGCTTCTTCTTCGATTAAGGGTTATAGGTTCCGGGCCGGGAGCCTGAGATTAGCAGGGTGGATGTCATTCTTCTTTTTCGTTTGATTTCATCCGTAGTCGGATCCTGCTCTTCTGCATGATGAATGCTATGTATTGATGTATTGTTGTATGAATGTTGTAACTTGTGGCGAGTGTAAGCCTTTATCTCGTATTCCCATCTATTCAGTACATGGTATGCTGTAATGATATCCACCTTGCTATGCGCTTGAAATGTGGTTGCGCCCCAATCACGAGTTCATCACATGATCAGGATAGAATCATATCTTGGGCGCTATAGAGAGCTGCAGGCAATGGGTTTCAACAATGACTTCAAATTTGTACAAGGACAATACTTGGCCATTGTGGATTTGGGGTGCCGGGTGTGGTGATGACGAAACTTATCCACTCCACTAGCTAAAGAGGAGATCAATTGCATCATTTACTTCTCTATGAGGGAGATGAGAGTCAATCTATTTAGGAATAGAGGATATAGGATGACAACAAAAGTGGATCAATCAGCACGGTCCAAAAAAGCAACAATACCCTCCTCTACTATGCTCGTCACCAAGCCCAACGTACTTTGACCCACCCCCACTTAACCATCAGCATTTTTTCCCATTGCTAAAAAATCAATGGCCCGATTCGCTAAAAGGAAAAACTATTCCTCCTTCCTCGTGGAGATGCAGACAGACATGCTGAGGTGCTCTAATGGCGATGGGGAAAAGGGTGCTCCTTGCTCGCTCATACTTGGAAAGGGAGTCCCTTTGATTCGGGGGCCCAGGATGACCGCCCCTCTCACCCTGTCTCCTCGGGCCGGCCCTGCTGCTGCTTCTAAGAAAGAAGGAGATAGCAACACCAGGCAGTTCTACTGCTTTATCTTAGACTATATTTTAGTGATAACACCTAAGTAGAAGGAGACGGTAATCAAACCTTAGTTTACATATGCTCCCTCCATTCATAGAATAATATGTTCTAACTTCTTCTCGAAGAATGCCAATAGCGGAAATGTTTCCTGGGAGTTGGAGTGTTAAATGCCATGCAATTTTAACTAAAGTTACATGGCAAGTCCATAGATTTGCCATGATCGATAGAGAAAAATGTCATGTATCGCAAAAAATATCAACGTTTTTATTTTTTTGTCATCCGCATGATCTTGATCCACATTCTCTAGGACCTCTAACCAGTGAAATTTCCCTGGTTATCATATTTTTAATCAAATATATATAAACAGGTTTGGGTGTGTTTGTTTACTCATTTCAGTCCATATCTAATCCATATTAAAAATATTTAGAGTAGTTTTTTAGCATCAACACCAAGACAACACATACTTTTTCTCTTACAAAAAACATTAAGTGAGACCACTTCTAAATACAACAATAAGGTACGGTAGTACTATGCATTGAAGGTGAGTATAGATCAGTCATTACCCAAGCGGACTACCTCTTCCCCAAGAAAAGTCTAGGGTTTCCTTGCCTCCAACCGGGCCGCCGCCGGGCCGCCTCATCTCCGGTGGCCTTAGGGTCATGGCGGCGCGGTGGATCTCGGACCTTGCCGGCGGGAGGGCTCTGTTTTCAATTGTTTATTCGCGTTTTGTTAGGGTTTATGTCCTGCTCAGGAAGACGAGATGACGACGGCTCCCTGAAGATTGAAGAAGGTTCTCCTCGCCTAGCCCCCGTCTCGATGATGTGTCTAGCATCATCGGTGGGTGTGTGGAGGTGTGTCTCCGGCGGATCTGTCCTTGGTGGATTTGCTCGGATCTGGTCGTAGTTCGTCTACGTTCATGTTCGAGATTTGATCCTTCCATTCTACGCTACTCTTCATCGGCGATGGATGTTGTTCTGCTGCACTGGTCTTATTGGACCTTAGCATGATGACTTCCCAACTATCTACTACAACAAGTTTTACCTGACTCCAGCGAGGAAGGGGCAATGACGGTGGTGCGCCTTCAGCTCCTTTCAGTGCTTGGAATCGTCACTAGCTGGTCTATGGATCTAGATGTAATTTTTATTATTTCTGTTGTTCGTTGTACTGCCAGGATTGAAGATGAATAGATCGAAAGTTTTCCTGAAAAAAAGAAGGGGTTATATATAAATGCATATTTAATCCATATATTATCGTCTATACTGTCGGATATCGGGTTTCGGCAAAACCCTTAAGGTTCGAACTCTAGGGTGCGCACAAAGATCTCCTCCTACTGATTCACGCCCTTAGCCTCGCCGCGATCCCTGAGCTAGATCTATCAAATCATAACACAAGAGACACGAGTTTTATACTGGTTCGGGCCACCATTGTGGTGTAATACCATAATCCAGTGTGTGGTGTGGTGGATTGCCTCTTGGGCTGATGATGAACAGTACAGAGGAAGAACAACCTCGCGAGGAGAGGTGTTCTTGTGCTTGGTGGTGTGCTTTTGGAGGAATCGATCCGTCTCTTGATCCCATCATCCCCCTCTCCACTGTGGTGACTAGTCCTATTTATAGAGGTCCTGGTACTCTTCCAAAATATTGAGCGGGCAGGGATCCAACAACGGCCATTTTGAAAAGGGACAACTAGTACAAGCTATCCTGACTAAGGTGGTCTTCGCCTGCCAAAGGTGCTGGTGATGACACCGTCTTGGGCTCCACGGTGACCTCCATCTTGCCGTCCTACTGGGCTTGGTCTTGTTGCACTGATATGGAAACCTTTGCTTGATGCATCGGTACTCCGCGCCTGCGCTTGCCCCCATTGCACCAAAGAGGAAACAAGGACACTGCACAGACTGGCGCCCACCTGGCGCCCGCCTGGTCTTGATCGTCATGGCTTGTGTCACGGGAACCTCGTGAGGTACCCCTTGCCTTGGTATCTTCGCCTCCTCGCGAGCCTGCCTGGCGAGGCCACTCCCGAGGAGGCCTTGTGTCGTCCGCCCCGTGAGGCTTGGCCCCTCACGAGGGTCTTGAGTGCTGGTCGATGAAGACGGGCCATACTGGGCCACTGGTTGAGCCACGCTGCAGGTTGCAGGCAGGCAAGTCTGGGAACCCCCGTTCCGAGAACGCCGACAGTAGCCCCCGGGCCCAAGGCGCACTCGGACTTGGCTTAGCAGTGAAGCCAAAGGGCAAGTTCGGAGCGCTGCGGGCCCCAACAGCCTGCGGCCGCGGCCGCCGTGTGGCGACTGATTGGACGTGGGTGTCTCCGCTTCCCCACACTGCCTCGGCAACTGCTCGATTTGACGAGTCCCTGCTGCATGCAAAAAGAGTCATCATTACCTGCAATCGTGGAGGTCGATGGTTGGCCTCCCTGGGACTATAAATGAGGAGGGGCGATAGCCCCCGTTGCCCATCTCTTCTTGGTCCACCTGCTTTTTCTCCTTTTCTCCATCTCCATCCTCGAAGCCAATGGCACCGATCCGCAGGTTCTTGGCCGAAGAGAAAGGGAAGGCTCCCCGGGAGGGACCTGATCCGCTCCCGCCAAAGAAACGGCCGGCCCCATGTCGCCGCGACGAGGTTGCGAGGTCGGAGATGACGAGGCCTTGGTGCGAGCGGCCACCTCCTGGGTTCCCGCTACCCCTGTACGCCCATGCCTGGGATCCCAGAGAAAGGGATGGCGAGTGACGCCCCCCGTGTTGCAGGCGAGGCCGACGGGCTGTGGCGACGCGCGCCGTCGCTCCCGGAGTCCATGCCGCGGACTTCTCTCACGAGCTCGTGCTGCACGCGGCGATGCCTCCAAGCACTTGGATCCGCTTCCCTTCGTTCTTCGCCACCGAGATGCCGCCGAGGGGGCCTCTCGATCTTTGGCTGCAGCACACTAACTGTGGCGCTCCGGCGACCGGAGCGGAGGTTGAAGTCATTGCCCCGGGCAAGGTCTTCATGACCCGAAGATGGGGAGAGGTCGCCCGGGTCTGCCGGACGGGGGCCCCCGTGATTCATTTTGAATACGATGGCGCCTCCTTGTTGCTTGATACATCTTCAACATATCTATACTTTTTGATTGTTCCATGCTATTATATTAACCGTTTTGGATGTTTATGGGCTTTACTTTACACTTTTATATCATTTTTGGGACTAACTTACTAACCGGAGGCCCAGCACGAATTGCTGTTTTTTTGCCTATTTCAGTGTTTCGAAGAAAAGGAATATCAAGCGGAGCCCAAACGGAATGAAACCTTCAAGAGCGATCTTTTTGGAACAAACGTGATCCAGGGGACTTGGAGTGGACGTCAAGCAACAGAGGAGGCGGCCACGAGGGTGCCCGGCGCGCCCCCACCCTCGTGGGCCCCTCAAGCGTCCACCGACCTACTTCATCCTCCTATATATACCTACATACCCTGAAACCTTCGAGGAGCACTACGAAAAACTATTTTCACCACCGTAACCTTCTGTATCCGTGAGATCCCATCTTGGGGCCTTCGCTGGCGCTCCGCCGGAGGGGGAATCGACCATGGAGGGCCTCTACATCATCTCCAAGGCCCTTTCGATGAGTTGTGAGTAGTTTACCAAAGACCTTCGGGTCCATAGTTATTAGCTAGATGGCTTCTTCTCTCTCTTTGAATCTCAATACAAAGTTCTCCTCGATCTTCTTGGAGATCTATTCAATGTAACTCTTTTTGTGGTGTGTTTGTCGAGATCCGATGAATTTTGGGTTTATGATCAAGTTTATCTATGAGAAATATTTGAATCTCCTCTGAATTCTTTTATGTGTGATTAAGTTATCTTTGCAAGTCTCTTCAAATTATCAGTTTGGTTTGGCCTACTAGATTGATCTTTCTTGCAATGGGAGAAGTGCTTAGCTTTGGGTTAAATCTTGCGGCATCCTTTCCCAATGATAGCAGGGGCAGCAAGGCACATATTGTATTGTTGCCATCGAGGATAAAAATATGGGGTTTATATCATATTGCATGAGTTTATCCCTCTACATCATGTCATCTTTCTTAATGCGTTACTCTGTTCTTTATGAACTTAATACTCTAGATGCATGCTGGATTGCGGTCGAGGTGTGGAGTAATAGTAGTAGATGCAGGCGGGAGTCAGTCTACTTTTCACGGGCGTGATGCCTATATACATGATCATGCCTAGATAATCTCATAATTATTCACTTTTCTATCAATTGCTCGACAGTAATTTGTTCACCCACCGTAATACTTATCTTGAGAGAAGCCACTAGTGAAACCTATGCCCCCCGGGTCTATCTTTTATCATATTAGCTGTCAATCTACTTTTATTTGCATCTTTTACTTTTCCAATCTATATCATAAAAATACCAAAAATATTTATCTTATCATATTATCTCTATAAGATCTCACTTTCGCAAGTGGCCGTGAAGGGATTGACAACCCCTTTATTGCGTTGGTTGCGAGTTCTTGTTTGTTTGTGTAGGTGCGTGGGACTTTTGAGGAGCCTCATACTGGACTGATACCTTGGTTCTCAAAAACTAAGGGAAATACTTACGCTACTTTGCTGCATCACCCCTTCCTCTTCAAGGAAAACCAACGCAAGCTTAAGACGTAGCAAGAAGGATTTCTGGCGCCGTTGCCGGGGAGGTCTTCTCTCAAGTCAAGACATACCAAGTACCCATCACAAACTTATCTCCCTCGCATTACATTATTTGCCATTTGCCTCTCGTTTTCCTCTCCCCCACTTCACCCTTGCTGTTTTATTTGCCCTCTCTTTCCCAATCTCCTCTTTCTTTCGCTTGACTTTTTCTTTGCTTGTGTGTTGGATTTCTTGTCGCAATGGCGCAAGATAATACCAAATTGTGTGACTTTTCCAATACCAATAATAATGATTTCCTTAGTACTCCGATTGCTCCTCTTAATGATGTTGAGTCTTGTGAAATCAATGCTGCTTTGCTGAATCTTGTTATGAAAGATCAATTCTCCTGCCTTCCTAGTGAAGATGCCGCTACCCATCTAAACAACTTTATTGATTTGTGTGATATGCAAAAGAAGAAAGTTACGGATAATGATATTGTTAAATTGAAGTTATTTCCGTTTTCACTTATAGATCATGCTAAAGTTTGGTTTTCTTCTTTGCCTAAGAATAGTATTGATTCATGGAATAAGTGTAAAGATGCTTTTATCACTAAACATTTTCCTCCCGCTAAGATCATCTCTCTTAGGAACGATATTATGAATTTTAAACAACTTGATCATGAGCATGTTTCCCAATCTTGGGAAAGAATGAAATTGATGATTCGCAATGGCCCTACTCATGGTTTGAACTTATGGATGATCATACAAAAAATTTATGACGGATTGAATTTTGCTTCTAGAAATCTTTTAGATTCGGCCGCGGGAGGCACTTTTATGGAAATCACCTTAGGAGAAGCTACCAAACTCCTTGGTAACATTATGGCTAATTATTCTCAATGGCACACCGAAAGATCTACTAGTAAAAAAGTGCATGCTTGTAGGACCTTGAAGTATGTCTAGAGGGGGGTGATTAGACTACTTGACCAATTAAAAACTTAACCTTTTCCCAATTCTAGAGTTTGGCAGATTTTAGCTATATTTGGAGAAGTCAAGCAATCATCACACAATCCAAGCAAGCATGCAAAGAGTATATAGGCAGCGGAATTTAAAGCATGCAACTTGCAAGAAAGTAAGGGGAAGGGTTTGGAGGATTCAAACGCAGTTGGGGACACGGATGTTTTTGTCGTGGTTCTGATAGGTGGTGCTATCGTACATCCACGTTGATGGAGACTTCAACCCACGAAGGGTAACGGCTGCGCAAGTCCACGGAGGGCTCCACCCAAGAAGGGTCCATGAAGAAGCAACCTTGTCTATCCCACCATGGCCGTCGCCCACGAAGGACTTGCCTCACTAGTGGTAGATCTTCACGAAGTAGGCGATCTCCTTGCCCTTACAAACTCCTTGGTTCAACTCCACAATCTTGTCGGAGGCTGCCAAGTGACACCTAGCCAATCTAGGAGACACCACTCTCCAAGAAGTAACAAATGGTGCGTTGATGATGAACTCCTTGCTCTTGTGCTTCAAATGATAGTCTCCCCAACACTCAGCTCTCTCTCATAGGATTTGGATCTGGTGGAAAGAAGATTTGGGTGGAAAGCAACTTGGGGAAGGCTAGAGATCAAGATTCATATGGTAGGAATGGAATATCTTGGCCTCAACACATGAGTAGGTGGTTCTCTCTCAGAACTGGTAAGTTGGAAGTGTAGGTTTGTTCTGATGGCTCTCTCCACGAATGAAGAGGAGGTGGAGGGGTATATATAGCCTCCACACAAAATCTAACCGTTACACACAATTTACCAATATCGGTGGGACCGAATCAACAAACTCGGTCGGACCGATTCAGTAAACCTATTGACCGTTAGGATTTTCGGTGGGACCGAAATGCAACTCGGTAGGACCGATATGGTTAGGGTTAGGGCATAACGTAATCTCGGTGAGACCGATTACACAAACTCGGTGAGACCGATTTTGGTAATTAGCTAACCAGAGAGTTTGTTAGGTAAACTCGGTGAGACCGATTTTGGTAATTAGCTAACCAGAGAGTTTGTTAGGTAAACTCGGTGGGACCGATCCGCTCTTTTCGGTGAGACCGAAATGTTACGAAAGGGAAACAAAGAGTTTACATTGCAATCTCGGTGGGACCGATCGCTCACTTCGGTTAGACCGAAACATTACGAAGGGAAATAGAGAGATTACAATCCCATCTCGGTGAGACTGAGATCCCTATCGGTGAGACCGATTTGCCTAGGGTTTTTGGCAGTGGCTATGACATCTGAACTCGGTGGCGCCGGATAGAAAGAATCAGTGTGACCGATTTTGACTTTAGGTTTAGGTCATATGTGGATGTGAGAAAGTAGTTGAGGGTTTTTGGAGCATATCACTAAGCACTTGAAGCAAGAGGCTCATTAAGCAACACCTCATCCCTCCTTGATAGTATTGGCTTTTCCTATAGACTCAATGTGATCTTGGATCACTAAAATGTAAAATGAAGAGTCTTGAGCTTTTGAGCTTGAGCCAATCCTTTGTCCTTGATATTTTGAGGGATCCACTTTCATCATCCATGCCATGCCATTCATTGAGCTTTCCTGAAATAATTGTCTTGGAATAGCATTAGCTCAATGAGCTATATGTTGTTATGAATTACCAAAACCACCTAGGGATAGTTGCACTTTCAATCTCCCCCTTTTTGGTAATTGATAACAACATATAGATCAAAGCTTCGACAAATGATAATAAGATTGAAAAACATCGTCGCTTTGAGAAGTATGTGATAAGCAAGAGCTCCCCCTAAATTTGTGCATATTTTAAGATTTGCTTTGGACTGCAAATGCACAAGGAATTAGGCTCATGGGTTACTCTTCCATGTCACATACATCTTGGTGGAGCGCTCAAAATAATAAAGATTGAATACATGCACTCATCACCAAGCAAAGTGAATGATCATATAAGGAGAGGTAAGATAATATCATCAAACAAGCATAAGTGTAGCTTATGATCAAACACATGATCATCAATGTCTCACAGGTAATTGCATAGTATCTCAAGCAATCAAAAGCAAACAAAGTTCAACCAAGAAGACAATAGAGAACAAAAACAACACACTCTCTCTCTCTCTCGAAGCCTATGATCTATACATTTTTCTCCCCCTTTGGCAACAAGTTACAAAAAAGTTCATAGAAAATGCATAGTGCTAGATCGACTCTCAGTCTTGGTCTTCAGGTGGTGGTGGTGTCCGGATAACTCCAAGAATGAAGGCTTCAGTTGATGTAGATGGAGCTGAAGGAGTTGATGATGGAGCTGGTTGCACTGGAGCTGTAGGAGCTGTAGCTGGTGCTGATGATGTGGCTCTAGTGTCCGTCACAGGCACTGCAGCTGACCTCTGAGCTCTAGGCACTCTAGTAAATGCATCAGTGGTTGTCTTGCCCTACCTCTCCTGCATGTCATCCTGAAGCTGTTCCACAACTGACTGAATCTCAGTTACTTTGACATCAAGATCATAGAATTTTTGTTCCATGATTCTTTCCAGGCTCTCCTGGTTTTGAGTTAGGGTGGCCAACCCCTTCTCAATCCTCAGTGTTGATGCTATCAAGTAACCAAGCTGCTCCTGTTTGTTCTTCAAGAAATACTCAGATGCCTCCTCTTGAGTTGGCATCTTGGCAGCCTTCTCTTTCCTTGCTTTCTCCTTTTTCTCTTGAGCTTGCACTGATGATGGTTCATTCTCATTCATGACAACTTCATTGTCCTCAAAGTCTGGATAGAGAGCAAAATGTTCCTTATCCAATAGATATTTTCCTGTGCCCATCTTTGAGTTAATCAACTCCTTAATCTGTGGGGCATATCCACAACTTCTCTTTTGATCTGCTATAGTCCTTTTGATAGTTTCAACCATAAGGCTCATGACCTTGAATTTATGTGGTACATCAAATATGTGTAGCAAGTTAATTGCATGCCCTCTAATCATGTTGTGGTCACCTGACTTGGGCAAAAGAGTGTGCCTTAAGATCCAGTTGATCGTAGGCAGCCCTGACAGAAGAAAATGGACTGACCCAAATGAGAAAGTCTCAAGAGCTTTGTCTGGGATCTCCTTGTACATATGTGACATAGTATTGTGTCCCATCTTCTTCTTGGCATATACATCCAAGTCATCTTCACTCTCCTTTGGGGCATTGATCAGACTTGCCCATTCCTCTATGGTTGACTGGTATCTTGTTCCTTCAAACATCCAAACTATCCTCTCATTTGGATAGAAGTGTGTTGTGGAGTAGAATTGCATAATGAATTCATCATTCCAGTTGGTGAGCTTCTGCCCAACAAAATCTGCAACTCCACAAGCAACAAAACTGTCATATACTCCAGGATAGTGTTCTTCATTTTCCTTCATGTAGGTCCAGTCGACCCACCTCATATCACACACTATGGGCTTCTTGTCCAACAAGATTGTCTCATAGAAGTCTTGTTGCTCCTTGGTGTGGAACCTGTAATCTACAGCACTCCTTCTCCTGGTGGCATATGGATCTGTCAATCTCCATAGCCGCAACCCTGAGTCTCTCCTGATATTCATGTCCTCAGCCACAGGATGAGCATCATTGTGGTCTGGGATCTTGGGTTTGAGCTTCCTTAGGACCTGCCCTTCTTCATCTTCCTCAACAGCTACTTCAGGCATTGGGGCCTTGTTCTTCTCAGCTGCTGGTATACTCCTGGTATTTCTCTTAGGTGCAATCTTGGGCTTGGGGGCAGCTTTGGGTGCTTCTTTGGGCTTTGATGTTGCAGCCCCTGACTTTATAGCATCACCCATAAGCTTCTGTGCCTTGGGTGCTGGTTCAGCAACCTCTTCTCCCTCTTCCATCATGGAAGGTTGACCAACAACTCTGGCCATGGTCTTCTTGACCCTTTCCTTCCTTTTCTTTCCTTCTGTAGCTGGCTCTTTGGGATCAGGCTTTTCAGGTACTTGAGTTGATCCTCTGGCTTTGGACATTGGTTATCTTCCTACTGGCCTTTTGATCTTCATGTGTGGCTTTACTGTAGTTGAGCTGTGCACCTTCTTGAGCACTACCTTCTTGGAAGTAGCCTCATCTTCAACAGCCACATAATCCTCATCCTCAGAGTCTGAGGTTCTCTTCCTTCTTGCTCTTGCGGCTGCTTTGGGCAAATTGCTTGGAGTGCTTCTGCTCCCTTCATCTGAGCTGCTAGAGGGACTAGTGCCCTCACTCATGTGAATCTGCTCTGCTGACTTGTTTTGACTATCACTTTGGTCTGACATGCTGCAAATCATAGACTGCTGACCCTGTGAATAGTTATAGATGAGATAGAATGGATGAGCATCACAAAATGCAGAGATTTTTGCAAAAGAATGATTCAAAAAACTTAGTTTTAGTTTCCACACAAAGCATTTCGGATCTACCGATTTTCAAACTCAGTGATACCGAAGCAGTTTTGGAACCTAAACTAGTGAACTCGGTCAGACCGAGTCACAGTTCGGTGGCACCGAGACTGCTAGGGTTTCACAAAGTTCTAAAATCGGTCACACCGATTTGTAATTCTCGGTCAGACCGAGACTTACTAGTGCAATGGCGTTAGCCAAATCGGTGGGACCGAGTTTTTCAACTTGGTGGGTCCGAGATGGTTTCGGCGGAAACCTAACCCTAAATTTTAGAATCACATCTATTCTAAGGATCGCATTGAATGGATAGGAGTGTTTCAATCGTGGCAAGATGCATTACGAACACAATGTGCTGAGAATCAGACGAGGATAGCACTGCGATCGAGTTCATACCCTAGTTCGGCGGTGAACTCGCTACGGCGGCAATGGCGGAGAAGAAATCCGTTAACGGCGGCGGAGACCAGCGACAGGAGGCGGCTCGCGACGAAGTCGACGATCTGTAGACCTGGTAGGCAGAGCGAGCTATGCGCGGGCGAAGAGTTTCGGAGAAAGTTTTCCAAAATTTGCCCGTGAGTATATATAGCCCGACACTGTCAGTGTGACCGAGTGGAACAACTCGGTGGCACCGAGATGCATAACTGTATACAGTTACAGCAACTCGGTGTGACCGAAAAGTTCAAATCGGTTGCACCGAGATTGAAAACCTAGATCGACTTAGTGATCTCGGTAGGACCGAAATGGAGGAATCGGTCAGACCAAAAATCACAAAGAAGTTTTGGAAGTTTAAGTCTATGACGAATCAGGGACTCTGAGTGCTCCTCACACAGAGTGGTTCGAATCTGACTTGATCAAATTTTGTGATGTAGCATGAATAGAGTTTGAGACGAGAAAAGCATAGATAGCTAGAGAAGGTTCTTAGGCATTCTTGTCCATCCACTTGGCCAAAGAAAAAGGAAACCAATCAATCAAAACAACAAGTGGATGTCCTTGAATGAGTAAAATATGCAACCAACATGCTCACACAATAAAATGACAAATGAAATATGTGTCAAAGCATGCACAACCAATTCTAGCATCTATCAAACAATTGGCGATGAGTAGGTCATCTATATATGAGTATATTGACTTAGGAGTCAAATGAGAACATTTGATCATAGGTCATACTCATCGTTTAAGCTCAAGTGGGGTTACCACTTTTACATAATGCATTGATGTGTTCACACCATTAGAGTTGCTTTGACTCAATTCTTAGAGTTTAGCTCCCCCTAGATGTGAGATCCCCCCTTTGAGGGATTAACTAACCTTGGGTTTTGTCGATGATGACTTCATGTAGGTGTTGAAGATGTGGATGCTCAATGTTGATGTAGATCTTTTGGAGCAATCCGTTGGAGTGTGTTGCACTTTCAATACGTAAACGGGTTAGTCCCACAAGGAACAAACAAGAATATCCATAGACATAGAGTGACGCACACATAAGATGATGTCCATGAAATCATTAGGTTACCTTGTCCCTTGCCTTTGTTCTTGTGGTCTTGTGGTGGAAGAGCATCTTGTGCTTGTGTTCCCTTGAAGGAAGTAGGATCATACTTCTCTTGTTGAGGAACAAACTTCGTCTTGGGGTATTGATCTTCTTCCCACTCAACTCCATTGGCATTGAACTTTCGTTCAAAACCAACACCTTGATTCTTCCGGTGCCTTCCTTGCTTGGGTACAATTTCCTCGAATTGCTTACTCCCGGCAAGGCTCTTGTATACACCTTTCTCTATAATTCCCTTCAATAAGCTATTTTCTTGCTCAAGTGTAACTTGGCTAAGAGAATCATTAGTGGAATCAAGAGAACTACTAGAAGCAACAATATTGGATTTAGCAATGTTATTGTTACTACTAGATGAAGAATCTTTCTTGTTCTTGTTACTAGACTTGACTTGAGGCATGTAAGTAGATAAGAGTAAACGCTTGGCAATATAAGAAGAACTTTTCTTGTGAAGATCATCATTGATTGCCTTTAAGAACTCATGCTCTTGCTCAAGATTGAGCTTTTCAAAGCGTAACTTCTCATGAGCCCTTAAAAGTTCTCGATGATTTTCGAAGATAGTTTCATGAGCTAACTTAAGAGTGTTTAGTTCTTTAGTTAGAAGCTCAATCTTCTCCTTATCATTGTCATTCGTTTTATCTTGTTTAGCATGATTAATTGAAGTTTCATCATAGTATTCATCACTAGAGTTGTCAATAAGTAAATCATCATCACCTAGCAAGTCATATTCATCACTATTAAAATCAACATACTCGGGGTGAGTTACCCTAGGGCCTTTAGCCATGAATCATCTTCCAAATCCTTCATTTGGTGATTCAAAGATGTCGTAGGAGTTGGTCGACACAATTGCTAGACCGGTAACACCTTCATCTTGAGAATGTTCGGAGTCGGAGTGATAGCTTCTCTCGGAGTGATGTTCAGAGTCGGAACCGGATACCCATTCACCAACATGAGCTTGATGTCTTCGTTTTGTGTAGATCCTTGATGAGTTGTCCTTCCTTTCCGAATCCTTGCTTCTCCATGAGGGTCTTCGTTCATAACGATCATCTCTACTCCTTCTCTCTCTTGGTGGTGATTCTTCTTTTCTACTTCTTCTTTTAGGAGAATCTTCTCTTCTTTTGTAGGGTGCTGTACACTCATTGGAGTAGTGTCCGGTGTTGGGGAACGTAGCAGAAATTCAAAATTTTCCTACGTGTCACCAAGATCTATCTATGGAGAGACTAGCAACGAGGGGAAGGAGAGTGCATCTACATACCCTTGTAGATCGCTAAGCGGAAGCGTTCAAGTGAACGGGGTTGATGGAGTCGTACTCGTCGTGATTCAGATCACTGATGATCCTAGTGCCGAACGGACGGCACCTCCGCGTTCAACACACGTACAACTTGACGATGTCTCCCACGCCTTGATCCAGCAAGGAGAGAGGGAGAGGTTGAGGAAGACTCCATCCAGCAGCAGCACAACGGCGTGGTGGTGATGGAGGAGCGTGGCAATCCTGCAGGGCTTCGCCAAGCACCTACGGGAGAGGAGGAGGTGTCACGGGAGGGAGGGAGGCGCCAAGGGCTCAGGTATGGATGCCCTCCCTCCCCTCCACTATATATAGGGGCAGGAGAGAGGGGGGAGGCGCAGCCTTGCCCCTTCCTCCAAGAAAGGGGTGCGGCTAAGAGGGGGGAGGAGTCCATCCTCCCCAAGGCACCTCGGAGGTGCCTTCCCCCTTTAGGACTCTCCCCTTTTTCCTATATCTTGGCGCATGGGCCTCTAGGGGCTGGTGCCCTTGGCCCATGTAGGCCAAGGCGCACCCCCTACAGCCCATGTGGCCCCCGGGGCAGGTGGCCCCACCCGGTGGGCCCCCGGGACCCTTCCGATGGTCCCGGTACAATACCGATGACCCCGAAACTTGTCCCGATGGCCGAAACAGGACTTCCTATATATAAATCTTTACCTCCGGACCATTCCGGAACTCCTCGTGATGTCCGGGATCTCATCCGGGACTCCGAACAACATTCGGTAACCACATACAAGCTTCCTTTATAATCCTAGCGTCATCGAACCTTAAGTGTGTAGACCCTACGGGTTCGGGAGACATGCAGACATGACCGAGATGTTCTCCGGTCAATAACCAACAGCGGGATCTGGATACCCATGTTGGCTCCCACATGTTCCACGATGATCTCATCGGATGAACCACGATGTCAAGGACTCAATCGATCCCGTATACAATTCCCTTTGTCTAGCGGTATGGTACTTGCCCGAGATTCGATCGTCGGTATACCGATACCTTGTTCAATCTCGTTACCGACAAGTCTCTTTACTCGTTCCATAACACATCATCCCGTGATCAACCCCTTGGTCACATTGTGCACATTATGATGATGTCCTACCGAGTGGGCCCAGAGATACCTCTCCGTTTACACGGAGTGACAAAATCCCAATCTCGATTCGTGCCAACCCAACAGACACTTTCAGAGATACCCGTAGTGTACCTTTATAGCCACCCAGTTACGTTGTGACGTTTGGCACACCCAAAGCACTCCTACGGTATCCGGGAGTTGCACAATCTCATGGTCTAAGGAAATGATACTTGACATTAGAAAAGCTTTAGCATACGAACTACATGATCTTGTGCTAGGCTTAGGATTGGGTCTTGTCCATCACATCATTCTCCTAATGATGTGATCCCGTTATCAACGACATCCAATGTCCATGGTCAGGAAACCATAACCATCTATTGATTAACGAGCTAGTCAACTAGAGGCTTCTTAGGGACATGGTGTTGTCTATGTATCCACACATGTATCTGAGTTTCCTATCAATACAATTCTAGCATGGATAATAAACGATTTATCATGAACAAGGAAATATAATAATAATCAATTTATTATTGCCTCTAGGGCATATTTCCAACAGTCTCCCACTTGCACTAGAGTCAATAATCTAGTTCACATCGATATGTGATTAACACTCAAGGTCACATCCCCATGTGACTAACACCCAAAGAGTTTACTAGAGTCAATAATCTAGTTCACATTTACCATGTGATTAACACTCGATGAGTTCTGGGTTTGATCATGTTATGCTTGTGAGAGAGGTTATAGTCAACGGGTCTGAACCTTTCAGATCCGTGTGTGCTTTACAAATCTCTATGTCATCTCCTAGATGTAGCTCCCACGTTCTATTTGGAGCTATTCCAAATAACTGTTCTACTTGGAGCTATTCTAAATTGTTGCTCCATTATACGTATCCGGTATCTCTACTCAGAGCTATCCGGATAGGTGTTAAGCTTGCATCAACGTAACCCTTTACGACGAACTCTTTTACCACCTCCATAATCGAGAAAATTCCTTAGTCCACTAGTTACTAAGGATAACTTTGACTGCTGTCCTGTGATCCATTCTTGGATCACTCTTGTACCCCTTGACTGACTCATGGTAAAGCACACTTCAGATGCGGTACACAGCATAGCATACTGTAGAGCCTATGTCTTAAGCATAGGGGACGACCTTCGTTCCTTTCTCTCTATTCTGCCATGGTCGAGCTTTAAGTCTTAACTTCATACCTTACAACTCAGGCAAGAACTCCTTCTTTGACTGATCCATCTTGAACACCTTCAAGATCACGTCAAGGCATGTGCTCATTTGAAAGTACTATTAAGCGTTTTGATCTATCCTTATAGATCTTGATGCTCAATGTTCAAGTAGCTTAATCCAGGTTTTCCATTGAAAAATACTTTCCAAATAACCCTTTATGCTTTCCAGAAATTCTACGTCATTTCCGATCATTAATATGTCAACAACATATACTCATCAGAAATTCTATAGTGCTCCCACTCACTTCTTTGGAAATACAAGTTTCTCATAAACTTTGTATACACCCAAAATCTTTGATCATCATCAAAGCATACATTCCAACTCCGAGATGCTCACTCCAATCCTCAGAAGGATTGCTGGAGCTTTGCATACTTATTAGCATATTTCAGGACAGACAAAACCTTCCGGTTGTATCACATACAACCTTTCCTCAAGAATCGTCGAGGAAACAATGTTTTGACATCCTATCTGCAAGATTTCATAAATAATGCAGTAATTGCTAATATAATTCCAACAGACTCTTAGCATCGCTACGAGTGAGAAAGTCTCATCGTAGTCAACTCCTTGAACTTGTCGAAAAACATTTTAACGACAAGTCGAGCTTTCTCAATGGTGACACTTACCATCATTGTCTGTCTTCCTTTCAAAATCCATATGTACCTAACAGCCTTACGTCCATCAAGTAGTTCTTCCAAAGTCTACACTTTGTTTTCATACATGGATCCTCTCTCGGGTTTTATGGCCTTGAGCCATTTATCGGAATCCGGGCCCACCATCACTTCTCCATAGCTCGTAGGTTCATTGTTGTCTAGCAACATGACTTCCAAGACAGGATTACGTACCACTCTGAAGTAGTGCGCATCCTTGTCATCCCACGAGGTTTGGTAGTGACTCGATCCGAAGTTTCATGATCACTATCATAAGCTTCCACTTCAGTTGGTGTACGTGCCACAGGAACAACTTCCTGTGCCCTGCTACACACTTGTTGAAGTGACGGTTCAATAACCTCATCAAGTCTCCACCATCCTCCCACTCAACTTTTCGAGAGAAACCTTTCCTCGAAAAAGGACCCGATTCAAGAAACAATCCCTATTGCTTTCGGATCTGAATTAGGAGGTATACCCAACTGTTTTTGGGTGTCCTATGAAGATGCATTTTATCCGCTTTGGGTTCGAGCTTATCAACCTGAAACTTTTTCACATAAGTGTCGCAGCCCCAAACTTTCAAGAAACGGCAACTTAGGTTTCTCCAAACCATAGTTCATACGGCGTCGTCTCAACGAAATTACGTGGTGCCCTATTAAAGTGAATGTGGTTGTCTTTAATGCCTAACCCATGATCGATAGTGGTAATTTGATAAGAGACATCAAGGTACGCACCATATCCAATAGGGTGCAACTATGATGTTCGGACACACCATCCCACTATGGTGTTCCAGGCTGTATTAGTTTTGAAACAATTTCCACAATGTCTTAATTCTGTGCCAAACTCGTAATTCAGATATTCATCTCTATGATCATATCATAGATATTTTATCCTCTTGTCACGACGATCTTTCAACTTCACCCTGAAATTAGTTGAACCTTTCAATAATTCAGACTCATGATTCATCAAGTAAATGTACTCAACATCCACTAAAATTATCTGTGAAGTAAGAACATAACAATATCCACTACATGCCTCAGCACTCATTGGATTGTACACATCAAAATGTATTACTTCCAACAAGTTGCTATCTTGTTCCATCTTACTGAAAACGAGGCTTTTCAGTCATCTTGCCCGTGTGGTATGATTTGCATGTCCCAAGTGATTCAAAATCAAGTGAGTCAAAACGGTCCATTTGCATGGAGTTTCTTCATGCATATACACCAATAGACATGGTTCGCATGTCTCAAACTTTTCAAAAATGAGTGAGCCCAAAGATCCATCAATATGGAGCTTCTTCATGCGTTTTATACCGATATGACTTACGTGGCAGTGCCACAAGTAGGTGGTACTATCATTACTATCTTTTGGCATGAACATGTGTATCACTACGATCGAGATTTAATAAACCATTCATTTTAGGTGTAAGACCATTGAAGGTATTATTCAAATAAACAGAGTAACCATTATTCTCCTTAAATGAATAACCGTATTGCGATAGACGTAATCCAATCATGTCTATGCTCAACGCAAACACCAAGTAACAATTATTTAGGTTTAACACCAATCTCTTTGGTAGAGGGAGCGTGCGATGCTTGATCATATCAAGCTTGGAAAAACTTCCAACACATGTCGTCAGCTCACCTTTAGCTACTCTCCATTTATTCCGTAGCCTTTTGTTTCGAGCTACTAACACTTAGCAACCGAACCGGTATCTAATACCCTGGTGCTACTAGGAGTACTAGCAAAGTACACATTAACACAATGTATATCCAATATACTTCTATCGACCTTGCCAGCCTTCTTATCTACCAAGTATCTAGGGTAATTCTGCTCTAGTGGTTGTTCCCCTTATTACAGAAGCACTTAGTCTCGGGTTTGGGTTTTACCTTGGGTTTCTTCACTAGAGCAGCAGCTGATTTGCCGTTTCATGAAGTATCCCTTCTTGCCCTTGCCCTTCTTGAAACTAGTGGTTTCACCAACCATCAACAATTGATGCTCCTTCTTGATTTCTACTTTCGCGGTGTCAAACATCGCAAGTATCTCAAGGATCATCATATATGTCCCTGATATATTATAGTTCATCACGAAGCTCTAGCAGATTGGTGGTAATGACTTCGGAGAACCATCACTGTCTTATCTGGAAGATCAACTCCCACTCGATTCAAGCGATTGTTGTACTCAGACAATCTGAGCACAAGCTCAACAATTGAGCTTTTCTCCTTAGCTTGCAGGTTAAGAAAGTCATCGGAGGTCTTATACCTCTTGACATAGGCACGAGCCTGAAATCCCAATTTCAGCCCTCAAAACATCTCATATGTTTCGCGACGTTTCAAAAATGTCTTTGGTGCCTCAACTCTAAACCGTTTAACTGAACTATCACGTAGTTATCAAAACGTGTATGTCAGATGTTCGCAACAACCACAGACAACGTTCGAGGTTTAGCACACTGAGCGGTGCATTAAGGACATAAGACTTCTATGAAGCAATGAGGACAATCCTCAGTTTACGGACCTAGTCCGCATAATTGCTACTATCAACTTTCAACTAATTTTTCTCTAGGAACATATCTAAACAGTAGAACTATAGCGTGAGCTACGACATAATTTGCAAAAACCTTTTGACTATGTTCAGGATAATTAAGTTCATCTTATGAACTCCCACTCAGATAGACATCCCTCTAGTCATCTAAGTGATTACATGATCCGAGTCAAACTAGGCCGTGTCCGATCATCACGTGAGACGGACTAGTCATCATCAGTGAACATCTTCATGTTGATCGTATCCTCTATACGACTCATGTTTGACCTTTCGGTCTCCGTGTTCCGAGGCCATGTCTGTACATGCTAGGCTCGTCAAGTTAACCCTAAGTGTTTCGCGTGTGTAAATCTGTCTTACACCCGTTGTATGTGAACGTTAGAATCTAACACCCGATCATCACGTGGTGCTTCAAAACACGAACTGTCGCAACGGTGCACAGTTAGGGGAGAACACTTCTTGAAATTGTTGTAAGGGATCATCTTATTTACTACCGTCGTTCTAAGCAAATAAGATGTATAAACATGATAAACATCACATGCAATCAAATAGTGACATGATATGGCCATCATCACTTTGCTCCTTTTGATCTCCATCTTCGGGGCTCCATGATCATCATCGTCACCGGCATGACACCATGATCTCCATCATCATGATCTCCATCATCGTGTCTTCATGAAGTTTCCTCGCCAACTATTACTTCTACTACTATGGCTAACGGTTAGCAATAAAGTAAAGTAATTACATGACGTTTAAGTTGACACGCAGGTCACAAATAAATAAAGACAACTCCTATGGCTCCTGCCGGTTGTCATACTCATCGACATGCAAGTCGTGATTCCTATTACAAGAACATGATCAATCTCATACATCACATATATCATTCATCACATCCTTTTTGGCCATATCACATCACATAGCATACCCTGCAAAAACAAGTTAGACGTCCTCTAATTGTTGTTTGCATGTTTTACGTGGCTGCTATGGGTTTCTTGCAAGAATGTTTCTTACCTACGCATGAACCACAACGTGATATGCCAATTGCTATTTACCCTTCATAAGGACCCTTTTCATCGAATCCGATCCGACTAAAGTGGGAGAGACAGACACCCGCCAGCCACCTTATGCAACTAGTGCATGTTTGTCGGTGGAACCGGTCTCACGTAAGCATACGTGTAAGGTTGGTCCGGGCCGCTTCATCCCACGATGCCGCCGAATCAAGATAAGACTAGTAACGGCAAGCATATTGAACAATATCGACGCCCACAACTACTTTGTGTTCTACTCGTGCAAAGAATCTACGCAATAGACCTAGCTCATGATGCCACTGTTGGGGAACGTAGCAGAAATTCAAAATTTTCCTACATGTCACCAAGATCTATCTATGGAGAGACTAGCAACGAGGGGAAGGAGAGTGCATCTACATACCCTTGTAGATCTCTAAGCGGAAGCGTTCAAGTGAACGGGGTTGATGGAGTCGTACTCGTCGTGATTCAGATCACTGATGATCCTAGTGCCGAACGGACGGCACCTCCGCGTTCAACACACGTACAGCTCGACGATGTCTCCCACGCCTTGATCCAGCAAGGAGAGAGGGAGAGGTTGAGGAAGACTCCATCCAGCAGCAGCACAACGGCGTGGTGGTGATGGAGGAGTGTGGCAATCCTGCAGGGCTTCGCCAAGCACCTACGGGAGAGGAGGAGGTGTCACGGGAGGGAGGGAGGCGCCAAGGGCTCAGGTATGGATGCCCTCCCTCCCCTCCACTATATATAGGGGCAGGAGAGAGGGGGGAGGCGCAGCCTTGCCCCTTCCTCCAAGAAAGGGGTGCGGCTAAGAGGGGGGGAGGAGTCCATCCTCCCCAAGGCACCTCGGAGGTGCCTTCCCCCTTTAGGACTCTCCCCTTTTTCCTATATCTTGGCGCATGGGCCTCTAGGGGCTGGTGCCCTTGGCCCATGTAGGCCAAGGCGCACCCCCTACAGCCCATGTGGCCCCCGGGGCAGGTGGCCCCACCCGGTGGGCCCCCGGGACCCTTCCGGTGGTCCCGGTACAATACCGATGACCCCGAAACTTGTCCCGATGGCCGAAACAGGACTTCCTATATATAAATCTTTACCTCCGGACCATTCCGGAACTCCTCGTGACGTCCGGGATCTCATCCGGGACTCCGAACAACATTCGGTAACCACATACAAGCTTCCTTTATAACCCTAGCGTCATCGAACCTTAAGTGTGTAGACCCTACGGGTTCGGGAGACATGCAGACATGACCGAGATGTTCTCCGGTCAATAACCAACAGCGGGATCTGGATACCCATGTTGGCTCCCACATGTTCCATGATGATCTCATCGGATGAACCACGATGTCAAGGACTCAATCGATCCCGTATACAATTCCCTTTGTCTAGCGGTATGGTACTTGCCCGAGATTCGATCGTCGGTATACCGATACCTTGTTCAATCTCGTTACCGACAAGTCTCTTTACTCGTTCCGTAACACATCATCCCGTGATCAACCCCTTGGTCACATTGTGCACATTATGATGATGTCCTACCGAGTGGGCCCAGAGATACCTCTCCGTTTACACGGAGTGACAAAATCCCAATCTCGATTCGTGCCAACCCAACAGACACTTTCAGAGATACCCGTAGTGTACCTTTATAGCCACCCAGTTACGTTGTGACGTTTGGCACACCCAAAGCACTCCTACGGTATCCGGGAGTTGCACAATCTCATGGTCTAAGGAAATGATACTTGACATTAGAAAAGCTTTAGCATACGAACTACATGATCTTGTGCTAGGCTTAGGATTGGGTCTTGTCCATCACATCATTCTCCTAATGATGTGATCCCGTTATCAACGACATCCAATGTCCATGGTCAGGAAACCGTAACCATCTATTGATTAACGAGCTAGTCAACTAGAGGCTTACTAGGGACATGGTGTTGTCTATGTATCCACACATGTATCTGAGTTTCCTATCAATACAATTCTAGCATGGATAATAAACGATTATCATGAACAAGGAAATATAATAATAATCAATTTATTATTGCCTCTAGGGCATATTTCCAACATCCGGGTCTCCCATAATTGTAGCAATTGCGCTCTCGATTGGAAGATCTTTTGTCATTGTAGGACCTTGACTTAGAGCTTCTTTCTTTGCTTCTACTCTTGTAGAATTTGTTGAAATTCTTCACCATTAAGCTCAATTCTTCATTGAAGGTTTGTTTCTCACTTGATGATGTGGGGGCTTCACATGAGGCTTTGTAAGCACCACTTGACTTGTTGTGAAGTTCCTCCTTATCCTTGAGTGACATCTCATGAGCAACAATTCTACCAATGACCTCCGTTGGCTTGAGATTCTTGTAATTGGGCATCATTTGAATCAATGTTCACACAGTATCATATTTTCCATCCAATGCTCTTAGGATCTTCTTGATGATGAATATGTTGGTCATCTCTTCACTCCCTAAGCCGGCAATCTCATTCGTGATAAGAGCAAGCCTAGAGTACATTTCAGCGACACCTTCACCATCCTTCATTTTGAACTTGTCAAGCTGACTTTGGAGCACATCCAACTTGGATTCCTTGACGGAGTCGGTACCTTCATGCATATCAATCAAAGTGTCCCAAATTTCCTTTGCATTCTCAAGACGGCTGATTTTGTTGAATTCTTCGGGGCACAAGCCATTGAAGAGGATATCACAAGCTTGAGCGTTGTATTGCAGCATCTTCAATTCATCCGGATTAGCTTCACGGTTCGGCTCTCTCCCATCAAAGAATTCACCTTGCAAGCCAATACAAACAATATCCCAAACGACGGGGTTATGTCTGAGAATATGCATTTTCATCTTATGCTTCCAACTAGCAAAATTAGTACCATCAAAGTAACGACCTCTATGGTGATAATTTCCCTCGCTAGACGCCATACTCTCCTAGGTTGTGAAACCAAGGCTATGACCACCAAAAGCTATGGAAATCAAAGCAAATGGAGACCAAAGCTCTGATACCACTTGTAGGACCTTGAAGTATGTCTAGAGGGGGGGTGATTAGACTACTTGACCAATTAAAAACTTAATGTTTTCCCAATTTTAGAGTTTGGCAGATTTTAGCTATATTTGGACAAGTCAAGCAATCATCACACAGTTCAAGCAAGCATGCAAAGAGTATATAGGCAGCGGAATTTAAAGCATGCAACCTGCAAGAAAGTAAGGGGAAGGGTTTGGAGGATTCAAACGTAGTTGGGGACACGGATGTTTTTGTCATGGTTCCGATAGGTGGTGCTATCGTACATCCACGTTGATGGAGACTTCAACCCACGGAGGGTAATGGTTGCGCGAGTCCACGGAGGGCTCCACCCAAGAAGGGTCCACGAAGAAGCAACCTTGTCTATCCCACCATGGCCGTCGCCCACGAAGGACTTGCCTCACTAGCGGTAGATCTTCACGAAGTAGGCGATCTCCTTGCCCTTACAAACTCCTTGGTTCAACTCCACAATCTTGTCAGAGGCTCCCGAGTGACACCTAGCCAATCTAGGAGACACCACTCTCCAAGAAGTAACAAATGGTGCGTTGATGATGAACTCCTTGCTCTTGTGCTTCAAATGATAGTCTCCCCAACACTCAACTCTCTCTCATAGGATTTGGATCTGGTGGAAAGAAGATTTGAGTGGAAAGCAACTTGAGGAAGGCTAGAGATCAAGATTCATATGGTAGGAATGGAATATCTTGGCCTCAACACATTAGCAGGTGGTTCTCTCTCAGAACTGGTAAGTTGGAAGTGTAGGTTTGTTCTGATGGCTCTCTACACGAATGAAGAGGAGGTGGAGGGGTATATATAGCCTCCACACAAAATCTAACCATTACACACAATTTACCAATCTCCGTGGGACCGAATCAACAAACTCGGTCGGACCGATTCAGTAAACCTAGTGACCGTTAGGATTTTCGGTGGGACTGAAATGCAACTCGGTAGGACCGATATGGTTAGGGTTAGGGCATAACGTAATCTCGGTGAGACCGATTACACAAACTCGGTGAGACCGATTTTGGTAATTAGCTAACCAGAGAGTTGGTCAGGTAAACTCGGTGGGACCGATCCGCTCTTTTCGGTGAGACCGAAATGTTACGAAAGGGAAACGGAGAGTTTACATTGCAATCTCGGTGGGACCGATCGCTCACTTCGGTTAGACCGAAACGTTACGAAGGGAAATAGAGCTATTACAATCCCATCTCGGTGAGACCGAGATCCCTATCGTTGAGACCGATTTGCCTAGGGTTTGTGGCAGTGGCTATGACATCTGAACTCGGTGGCGCCGGATAGAAAGAATCGGTGTGACCGATTTTGACTTTAGGTTTTGGTCATATGTGGATGTGAGAAAGTAGTTGAGGGTTTTTGGAGCATATCACTAAGCACTTGAAGCAAGAGGCTCATTAAGCAACACCTCATCCCTCCTTGATAGTATTGGCTTTTCCTATAGACTCAATGTGATCTTGGATCACTAAAATGTAAAATGAAGAGTCTTGAGCTTTTGAGCTTGAGCCAATCCTTTGTCCTTGATATTTTGAGGGATCCACTTTCATCATCCATGCCATGCCATTCATTGAGCTTTCCTGAAATAATTGTCTTGGAATAGCATTAGCTCAATGAGCTATATGTTGTTATGAATTACCAAAACCACCTGGGGATAGTTGCACTTTCAATGCTATAGAAGAAATTAATGTTTTGAGTGGAAAGATGGACGAACTTATGAAATTGTTTGCTACTAAGAGTGCTTCTATTGATCCCAATGATATTCCTTTGTCTACTTTGATTGAGAATAATAGTGAATCTATGGATGTGAATTTTGTTGGTAGGAATAATTTTGGTAACAATGCTTATAGAGGAAACTTTAATCCTAGACCATTCCCTAGTAATTCCTCTAATAATTATGGAAATTCCTACAATAATTCTTATGGTAATTTTAATAATATGCCCTCTGATTTTGAGAATAGTGTTAAAGAATTTATGATCTCTCAAAAGAATTTTAATGCCTTGCTTGGAGAAAAATTGCTTAAAGTTGATGATTTGGCTAGGAACGTTGATAGACTTTCGCTTGATGTTGATTCTTTGAAACTTAGATCTACTCCTCCTAAGCATGATATCAACGAGTCTCTCAAAGCTATGAGAATTTCCATTGATGAGTGCAAATAAAGAACTGCTATTGCGTGCTAAGAAAGATTGCTTTGTAAAAGCGTGTTCTTCTAATTTCCATGAAAATAATGATGAAGATCTAAAAGTTATTGATGTGTCCCCTATTAAATCTTTGTTTTGCAATATGAATCTTAATAATGATGGGGCTGGAGATGAGTCAACTTTAGTTAAAAGGTTTCCCAATGATTCGGAGTTTTTAGATCTTGATGGTAAATTTGGTAAAAGTGGGATTGGAGAGGTCAAGACTTTAAATAGCATTGAACCCACTCTCTTGGATTTCAAGGAATTTAATTATGATAATTGTTCTTTAGCATATTATATTTCCTTGTTGCAATCCGTGTTGAATTCTCCTCATGCTTATAGTCAAAATAAAGCTTTTACCAAACATATTGTTGATTCCTTGATGCAATCTTATGATGAAAAACTTAATTTGGAAGTTTCTATACATAGAAAACTTAATGATGAGTGGGAACCTACTATAAAGATTAAAATTAAAGATCATGAGTGCTATGCTTTGTGTGATTTGGGTGCTAGTGTTTCCACGATCCCAAAAACTTTATGTGATATTCTAGGTTTCCATGATCTTGATGATTGCTCTTTAAACTTGCACCTTGCGGATTCCACCATTAAGGAACCTATGAGAAGGATCAATGATGTTCTTAGTGTTGCAAATAGGAATTATCTATCCATATATTTTATTGTTCTTGATATAGATTGCAATCTTTCTTGTCCTATTATTCTTGGTAGACCTTTCCTTAGAACGATTGGTGCGATTATTGATATGAAGGAAGGAAATATTAGATTCCAATTTCCATTAAGGAAAGGCATGGAACACTTTCCAGGAAACAAAGTTAAATTACCTTATGAATCTATCATGCGAGCTACTTATGAATTGAATGCCAAAGATGGCACTACATAGATCTATCCTTGCTTTTATGCCTAGCTAGGGGCGTTAAGCGATAGCGCTAGTTGGGAGGCAACCCAATTTTATTTTTGTTCCTTGCTTTTTGCTTCTGTTTAGTAATAAATTTTTCATCTACCTTCTGTTTAGATGTGTTTTCATGTTTTAATTAGTGTTTGTGCCAAGTAGAACCTATAGGATAACCTATGGTAATAGTTAATTTGATTCTGCTGAAAAATAGAAACTTTGCGCGCACGAAAATAATTTTAGTATTTCACAGAAACGTGATTTTGCATTGATTCTTTTTGCTGTAGATTAATAGACAAATTTCCCAGGACTTCCTATTTTGGTAGGATTTTTAGAGTTCCATAAGTATTCGAGAGTTATAGATTTGACAGATTGTTCTTGTTTTTGACAGATTCTGTTTTTCGTGTGTTGTTTGCTTATTTTGATGCATCGATGGCTAGTATGTAGGGTATGAACTATAGAGAAGTTGAAATACAGTAGGTTTAACACCAATATAAATAAAGACTGAGTTCATTACAGTACCTTATGTGGTGGTTTTTCTTTCTTGCACTAACGGAGCTTATGAGATTTCCTGTTGAGTTTTGTGTTGTGAAGTTTTCAAGTTTTGGGTAAAGATTTGATGGACTATGGAATAAGGAGTGGCAATAGCGTAAGATTGGGTATGCACATGGCACCCCAAGATATTCAAGGATAACCAAAAGCCTAAGCTTGGGGATGCCCCGGAAGGCATCCCCTCTTTCGTCTTCGTTCATCGGTAACTTTACTTGGAACTATATTTTTATTCGCCACATGATATGTGTTTTGCTTGGAGCGTCTTGTATGATATTAGTCTTTGCTTTTTAGTTTACCACAATCATACTTTCTATACACACCTTTTGGGAGAAACCCACTTGTTTGGAATTTATTGGAATACTCTATGTGCTTCACTTATATCTTTTGAGCAAGATAGTTTTGCTCTAGTGCTTCACTTAAATCTTTTAGAGCACGGCGGTGGCTTGATTTTGTAGAAATTGTTAATCTCTCATGCTTCACTTATATTATTTGAGAGTCTCTTAGAACAGCATGGCATTTTCTATGGTTATAAAATTGGTCCAAGAATGATGGGTATCCAAGTTGGGTATAATAAAAACTATCATAGGAAGTGAATTGGATGTGATCAATTTGATACTTGATAATTGTTTTGAGATATGGAGGTGGTGATATTAGAGTCATGCTAGTTGGGTGATTATGAATTTAAAGAATACTTGTGTTGAAGTTGGCAAGTCCCTGTAGCATGCATGTATGGTAAAAGTTGTGTAAAAAATTAATTGCATGGGGTGCTCTTTTGATTGCCTTACCTTGAGTGGAGGCCGGGGGCGCGCGATGGTTAACTCCTACCAACCTCCCCCCTAGGAGCATTTGTAGTAGTACTTTGCTTCGAGGGCTAATAAAACTTTTGCAATAAGTATATGAGTTCTTTATGACTAATGTGAGTCCATGGATTATACGCACTTTTACCTTTCCATCATTGCTAGCCTCTTCGGTACCGTGCATTGCCCTTTCTCACCTTGAGAGTTGGTGCAAACTTCGCCGGTGCATCCAAACCCCGTGATATGATACGATCTATCACACATAAACCTCCTTATATCTTCCTCAAAACAGCCACCATACCTACCTATTATGGCATTTCCATAGTCATTCCGAGATATATAGCCATGAAACTTTCCACCGTTCCATTCATCATCATGACACGCATCATCATTGTCATATTGCCTTGCATGATCATGTAGTTGTCATCGTATTTTTGGAAAGGCCACCATGCATAATTTTTCATACATGTCACTCTTGATTCATTGCCCATCCCGGTACACCGCCAGAGGCATTCATATAGAGTCATATCTTGTTCTAGTTTTGAGTTGTAATTCATGAGTTGTAAATAAATAGAAGTGTGATGATCATCATTATTAGAGCATTGTCCCCAAATAAAAAAAGGCCAAAAGAAAAAGAAAGAAAGGCCAAAAAAAGAAAGACCAAAGAAAAAAAAGAAAGGCCAAAAAAAGAAAGGCCCAAAAAAAGAAAATAAAGAAAATAAAGAAAATAAAAAGGGGGCAATATTACTATCCTTTTCCACACTTGTGCTTCAAAGTAGCCCCATGTTTTCATATAGAGAGTCTCATATGTTGTTACTTTCATATACTAGTGGGAATTTTTCATTATAGAACTTGGCTTGTATATTCCTACGATGGGCTTCCTCAAATGCCCTAGGTCTTCATGAGCAAGCAAGTTGGATGCACACCCACTAGTTTTCTTTTGTTGAGCATTCATTTATAGCTCTAGTGCATCCGTTGCATGGCAATCCCTATTCCTCATGTTGACATCAATTGATGGGCATCTCCTTAGCCTGTTGATTAGCCTCGTCAATGTGAGACTTTCTCCTTTTTTGTCTTCTCCACACAACCTCCATCATCATATTCCATTCCACCCATAGTGCTATATCCATGGCTCACGTTCATGTATTGCGTGAGAGTTGAAAAAGGCTAAAGCGCGTTAAAAAGTATGAACCAATTGCTTGGCTGAAACCATGGTTGTTCTTGATGGAGTATTTTGTGTGATGAAAATGAAACATAGCCTAACTATATGATTTTGTAGGGATAAATCTTCTAATGCCATGTTATTTTGAGAAGACATGATTGCTTAGTTAGTATGCTTGAAGTATTACTATTTCTTATGTCAATATGAACTTTTATTTTAAATCATTTAGATCTGAACATTCATGCCACAATAAAGGAAATTACATTGAGAATTATGCTAGGTAGCATTCCACATCAAAAATTCTATTTTTATCATTTACCTACTCGAGGACGACCAGGAATTAAGCTTGGGGATGCTTGATACGTCTCCAACGTATCCATAATTTTTGATTGCTCCATGCTATTATATTACCCATTTTGGATGTTTATGGGCTTTTCTTTACACTTTTATATCATTTTTTGGGACTAACCTACTAACCGGAGGTCCAGCCGGAATTGCTGTTTTTTTGCCTATTTCAGTGTTTCGAAGAAAAGGAATATCAAACAAAGTCCAAACAGAATGAAACCTTCGGGAGTGATATTTTTGGAACAAACGTGATCCAGGGGACTTGGAGTGGACGTCAAGCAACAGAGGAGGCGGCCACGAGGGTTCCCAGCGCCCCCCACCCTCGTGGGCCCCTCGAGCGTCCACCGACCTACTTCTTCCTCCTATATATACCTACGTACCCTGAAACCTTTGAGGAGCACCATGAAAAACTATTTCCACCGCTGTAACCTTCTGTATCCGCGATATCCCATCTTGGAGCCTTTGCCAGCACAATGACGGAGGGGGAATCAACCACGGAGGCCTCTACATCATCTCCAAGGCCCTTCCGATGAGTTGTGAGTAGTTTAAGATAGACCTTTGGGTCCATAGTTATTAGCTAGATGGCTTCTTCTCTCTCTTTGAATCTTAATACAAAGTTCTCCTCGATCTTCTTGGAGATCTATTCAATGTAACTCTTTTTGCGGTGTGTTTGTCGAGATCCGATGAATTGTGGGTTTATGATCAAGTTTATCTATGAGAAATATTTGAATCTCCTCTGAATTCTTTTATGTGTGATTAAGTTATCTTTACAAGTCTCTTCGAATTATCAGTTTGGTTTGGCCTACTAGATTGATCTTTCTTGTAATGGGAGAAGTGCTTAGCTTTGGGTTCAATCTTGCGGTGTCCTTTCCCAGTGACAGCAGGGGCAGCAAGGCACGTATTGTATTGTTGCCATCGAGGATAAAAAGATGGGGTTTATATCATATTACATGAGTTTATCCCTCTACATCATGTCATCTTTCTTAATGCGTTACTCTGTTCTTTATGAACTTAATACTCTAGACGCATGCTGGATAGCGGTCGATGTGTGGAGTAATAGTAGTAGATGCAGGCAGGAGTCGGTCTAGTTGTCACGAACATGATGCTGATATACATGATCATGCCTAGATAATCTCATAATTATTCGCTTTTCTATCAATTGCTCGACAGTAATTTGTTCACCCTCCGTAATACTTATGCTATCTTGAGAGAAGCCACTAGTGAAACCTATGGCCCCGGGTCTATCTTTTATCATATAAGCTTTCAATCTACTTTTATTTGCATCTTTTACTTTTCCAATCTATATCATAAAAATACCAAAAATATTTATCTTATCATATTATCTCTATCAGATCTCACTTTTGCAAGTGGCCATGAAGGGATTGATAACCCCTTTATTGCATTGGATGTGAGTTCTTGTTTGTTTGTGTAGGTGTGTGGGACTTTTGAGGAGCCTCCTACTAGATTGATACCTTGGTTCTCAAAAACTAAGGGAAATACTTACGCTACTTTGCTGCATCACCCTTTCCTCTTCAAGGAAAACCAACGCAAGCTCAAGACATAGCTTTGCTCTTCAAGGTGTTCGACGCTGAGGGCCGCCGCCTGGAGTGCTGCCCCAGAGGAGGCAGTCAGGACATCGACGTGGCAGGGGCTAGGCCTAGCGTTCGCTTCCCCAATGGCTTCTCCGGCAGCAGCAGCGATGCTTGGGAGTCCAGTGACTCTCCTGAGCTCTTCGTGTCTCCGGAGACGAGCGACGACAGCTACGTGCCCCTGTGCTCGCGTCGCGCCCGGAGCAAGGCGACATCATCAGGCCGTCACCGCGGCTGATCTGGATGGGGTTGGCGCCGACCTCCCATGGCCCACTGTTGATGATGGCATCAGCCAAGGAGGCACGGGTAGTTAGGTTTCCTTAGGATTCTTGTCTTTTGTTCCCTCCGAGGAATCGGAAAAAGACACCCCGTGGGGGCATGTAAAGGGTCCGCGGCGTATTTTGCTGATGTGATCCTTATTATGAAATTGTTTGAATGCTTGTCCTGTCCTGGCTTGGTTCCCCCTTTCTAACCTCGCGACGACTCGGTGCTCTACGCAGACAGGTCCCGGTTCCCAGGCAGGCTTCAGCCGTCGCTGGTATGCCAGGTCGCGATGCCATGGTCAAGGCCAGGAGGTGAGCGGCCCGAGGTCCAGTAAGATCCCCTGAGGCGCGATGCTTAGGAGGTCCCCTTTGGCGTGCAAGCAGCCGCCGAGAGGTGAGAAAGGAAGGCAACATTGTCGTCACAGAACCACATCAAGTGAAGATTTCGCGTCACAATGATTAGCTGTTCCAGGCGTGAAACTTATCTTGGTAATATGGAGTCGCTCCTTGTCGTTGCGCCGGATTTGTACGTTGGCAGCTGTGGCCCAACTAGGTTAGGCCCTCGCGAGCTTTCCCCCCCTCCCCCACACTCTCCTTTGTGCTCTGCATCCTCAGGTCTCGACCCTTGAGCGAGCTCAGCCGCCGCTGGTATGCCAGGTCGCGATGCCGTGGTCAAGGCCAGGGGGTGAGGGCTGGAGAGCCAGTAAGAGCTCCTGAGTCGCGATGCTCAGGAGCCCCCCTTTTAACGCGCAAGCGGATCGCATGGAAAAGAGAGAGGGAGCTCGTGTTGCTACCCACTGAAATCCTCAGGAGGTTCCTGTAAATCGGTATGAGAGAAACACGGGTTGCCATTGTGATTGCCGGCCGACCATTGGTTGCTCCGAGAGAGAGGTGAGGGCACTGAGGGCCTAGTGAGGTGACGCTTGTGGGGCTGTCGCGGGCCAGATCTCGACCACTCAAGTTTGTCGATGTTGCAGGGATGGACACATGCGCAAGCGCCATGCCAGCATGAGCAGCTCCAGTGGTAGATGTCAATCGAATAGGCGATAATCATAGGCAGGTTAAGCATGAAAGGCAAATCAGCTTAGGTAAACGCAGAATGGATACATGCCACTGGGTCAGGCCCGAGTGGCTTGGGAATGATGCAGCCCGAGGGGCACCCCCAGCAGGGTAAACTGAAGACATAAGAAAAAGATACATGCCGCAGGGACGGGCCCATGTGGCCTGGGAATGATGCAACCCTGAGGGCGCTCCCAACTGAAATGAACTTGGAAGATGTCACCTGGTTTCATTGTAGAGGGGGGGGTGTTGGAGCAGCTGAGGATGCACAGTGAAGGAGCCAACCCTCACGAGCCACCGGAGCCCTGAGCCTCGGGAGGCTCTAGGGATCCAGGTGGTTCCTCGAGGACTGATACGTCCATTTTGCACCATGCTTTTATATCAATATTTATTGCATTATGGGCTGTTATTACACATTATATCTCAATACTTATGGCTATTCTCTCTTATTTTACAAGGTTTACCATGAAGAGGGGGGATGCCGACAGCTGGAATTCTGGCTGAAAAAGGAGAAAATATTGGAAACCTATTCTACACAGCTCCAAAAATCCTGAAACTCCACTGAAGTCAGTTTTGGAATTAATAAGGATTATTGAGCGAAGAAAACACCAGAGGGGGCCCACACCCTGGACAGGAGGGTGGGGGGCGCGCCCACCCCTACTAGGCGCGCCCCCTATCTCCTGGGCCCCCTAGTGGCCCTCCGGTGCCCATCTTCTGCTATATGAAGGCTTTTACCCTGGAAAAAATCAGAGGCAAGCTTACAGGACGAAACTCCGCCGCCACGAGGCGGAACCTTGGAGGGATCAATCTAGAGCTCTGGCAGAGCTGTTCTGCCGGGGAAACTTCCCTCCGTGAGGGGGAAATCTGTAACGCCCCGGATTTGATGCGCCAGGTGTCTGCCAGTTATTCGCCGTAGTTGCCATGTCATTTGATTGCGTGTTGCATTTTATCATGTCATCATGTGCATTTCATTTCGCATGTGTGTTCGTCTCATGCATCCGAGCTTTTCCCCGTTGTCCGTTTTGTAATCCGGCGCTCCTATGCTCTCCAGCGTTCCCCTTTTCTCTCTCATTGTGGGTGCGTGTTAAATGTTTTCGGAATGGACTGAGGCTTGTCAAGTGGCCTTGGTATAGCACCGGTAGACCGCCTGTCAAGTTTCGTGCCATTTGGAGGTCGTTTGGTACTCCAACGGTTAACCGGGTAACCGCAAAAGCCCCTCTCTCTTTGCAGCCCAACACCCCTTCCAAACTGGCCCAAAACCCAGCAAACTCCCCTCCATGCTCTCGGTTGTTCGATCACGATCGTGTGGGCGAAAACCGTGCCTCATTTGGAGTCTCCTAGCTCTCTCTACCTATATATTAGCCCCCTCCCCCGAAATCTCGGGCAAACCCTAGATCAAACTCCACCCGCCGCCGCCGGACAAAAATCCGGGCAGCGGACATGTCCGCCCCGCCGCCGCGCCCAATCGGATCTCGCCACATGGCCACCCCGGCCACCCGCGCGCCGCCGCCGGCCCGCAGGCCCAGCGCCGGCCCCCGCGGCCCGTCGCCCCGCTCGCCGCCGCGCCCCGCGGGCCCGAGCGCCGCCGCCGCCGCTCGGGTCCCCGTGCCCGACGACCGGCACCGCCGCCGCGCCTCCGGCCCCGTCGCGCCGCACCGCCGCCCGCTCCTCCGCCGCCGTCGGCCGCGTCCCTCGCCACCGGGACCCCGCCGCCTCGGTCCTCCGCCGCTCGCCGCCTCCTCGCCGGCCCCGAGCGCGCCTCCGCCTCCCGCTCCCTCCGCCTCCGTCCCGACTCGCCGGCGGCGCCGCCGCTGCGTCCCCTCCGCCCCGCCGCCAACTGCCCCGGCCGGCCGAAGCCCGGCCTCCGCCTCCATCCGCGCCGCCCGGAGCTCCTCGTCGCCGGCACCTCGCCTCCCGGCCTCCCCGCGCTCTCTCCGGCCTCCTCCTCGCCGGATCCGGCCCTCTCCGCCCCGGGTTCGTCTTCTCCGGCGAGTTCTCCGGCGAGCCTCGGGATCCGCGTCGTCTCGATCCAGATCTGAAAAGACAAGGTTGACTTTTCCCCCTTCCCCGATTCTGCTAAGTCCCCAGATTCTTGTATTTTCATGCCATGTTTGACCTGCCGTATCTCCGCATCCGTAGCTCCGTTTTGTGCGTGTAATATGTCAAATTGTTCGTCTCGAAGAGTAAATCATTTTACTCCATTGCATTATATTCATTTGAGGTCATCTTGATGCCTGAATCATCGTTGTAAGAGTGCTTCATGATGTTTTCTGTTGTCTGTCATCAGAACGAGCTCTTTTGTCATTTTTGCCATGATTGATGTGTTCGTCCTATGAGGTTGATGTTTACATGTGTTTTGATCTATGCTATGTCTTCTTTACAGAGGTGCTTATCATTTATTTTTATGATCAATGTGGCGACTAGCACAAGCATGCAAACCAGACATCGTGATGTTGCTGATTTTAGTTCCTGCCCTGCTGTTATTTTGATGCCATGTAAACTTGATGCTACAGAGAGATCCATGCATATTTTGAGATACTTCAGTAAGGATGTTTTGAACATGTTGTTATTGTCTATCCATTCATGCCCTTTGTTGCAATTATGGAGTAGTCTAGAATGTCTTTTTCATGCTCTATTTCTGCTTCAAAATGTTTCCTGGCAGATCGTTTACTTGTTATTCAATTTAGCCAAGGATGCTATAGTTAATACTTGCATGCTATGGACTTGTTCTTGCCTTGGTTGGTTATATAAACATGTCTTCTTGATGATGCTATGCTTATCTTGTCATGCAATGACTTGTGGTGAGTGATTCAAGCTTGTTAAGTAGGGTTCATGATGTTACTATTTTGCTAGGCTGAATCTGTTATTTCGTGATGCTATATAAACATGTTGCTACTAATCATTCTATGCATAATCTGGAGATGTTCTATAAACATATTTTGTTCTACATGTCATGCTATATCCATCCATGCCCCTGGTTGCATTTATAGGTTGCTGTAGCTTGTTCATATCTTGCTCCAAAGTTGCTTCGTAATGTTGCTGCCAGCCTGTTAACATTAAGATCAGTTGTTACCATGTGTTTTGCTAGTGATCCATGCACCCTATGACCTTGCTCTTGCCATGCTTAACTTCACAAATATGTCTTCTTACTATGGGTTGCCTTGCCATGCCATGTTTTGCTCTGTAGTGAGTGGTACAAGCTCATTTACATGCCTTCATAATTCTGTTTCTGCCATGTATGAATCTGTATAATAACTTGCCATGTTTACGTGGGTGCCATCATATTTTCTGATCCTTTTTGGCTTATGGTCAGTAAGGGACTTTTTATCTATGCAATTAGTAGATTCATGCCATGCCTTTGTTTGCCACTATAAGTTCCTGTAACATGTTGTTTGATAGCTCTGAACATTGCATCGTGATGTTATTTTCTGCAAAGTCTGGAATTGTTATAACTTGCAATCTTTCCATGTGTGTTTGAGCATGTTCTAGTGATTTCTAGAGATAGCTCAGTGTTCATGTTTGGTTGTGCTTTACCTGTACATCATGCCCATGCCTTTTGTTATTATGTTGGGGTGCTGTAGCATGTTGTTTTGATGCTTGCAATATGCCTAGTTAATGTTTTGGACAGCTTGTCCTTTAAACTTGTTTCATGTGTGTGTGATTAACCGTTGCTCCGTTTTGAGTGTGCTCTATATGAAACTTGCTTAGAATTGCATGTAGTTTCATATTATCATGTTGAATCCATGTTTTGAGGTGTTTGCTTGATGTTTGGGTGCATTTTGCATCAATGCCATGTTTGACTTGTTTTGCTCATATCTTCTAGGCCGTAGCTCCGAACTAAATGAACTTTATATGTAACTTGACTAGAATCTCGTGTAGATCATCCTTGTGCATCTTAACTTGATGTTTAACTACTTGAACATAAGGTTTATTCAGATGTGGATCAATTTCAAAATATGCATATGAGGACTTACCGGAATTGTTATATGTTGTTCCCGGCCTCATTTAAACTTGCCTTGATGTGTTGCTCTTGTTTGCATCATCTCTTTCCATGAGTAGCCTCATGTAGCCTTGTCATGCATCATGCTTGTTGTGCATCATGCCTTGTTCATGTGTGGTGTGTTTACTATGTTGTGTGCTTCTTTTCGATAGTTCCTGTTTCGTTGCGATCGTGAGGATTCGTTCGTCTACGCTTGGTTCGGCTTCATCCGTTCATCTTCTTCATGGACTCGTTCTTCTTCCTAGCGGGATTTCAGGCAAGATGACCGCTACCCTGGATCTCACTACTATCATTGCTATGCTAGTTGCTTCGTTCTATCGCTATGCTGCGTTACCTATCTTTTTGCTCATCAAGCCTCCCATATTGCCATGAACCTCTAACCTTTGACACCTTTCCTATGCAAACCGTTGTTTGGCTATGTTACCGCTTTGCTCAGCCCTCTTATAGCGTTGCTAGTTGCAGGTGAAGTTGAAGATTTCCCCATGATGGACAGGATTTTGGTTGGGATATCACAATATCTCTTATATTATTAATGCATCTATATATTTGGTAAAGGGTGGAAGAATAGGCCTTTTGCCTAGTGTTTTGTTCCACTCTTGCCGCCCTAGTTTTCGTTATACCGGTGTTATGTTCCCGGATTTTTGCGTTCCTTACGCGGTCGGGTGATTTATGGGACCCCCTTGACAGTTCGCTTTGAATAAAACTCCTCCAGTAAGGCCCAACCTTGGTTTTACCATTTGCCTCGCCACCACCTACTTTTCCCTTGGGAGTCGCTCTCTCAAGGGTCATCTTTATTATAGCCCCCCCGGGCCAGTGCTTGTCTAAGTGTTGGTCCGAACTAGAGCCCTTTGCAGCGCCCCCTCAGGGAAACTTGAGGTCTGGTTTTAGTTGTACGGATTGCTCATCCGGTGTTGCCCTGAGAATGAGATATGTGCAGCTCCTATCGGGATTGTCGGCGCATCGGGCGGTCTTGCTGGTCTTGTTTTACCATTGTCGAAATGTCTTGTAAACCGGGATTCCGAGTCTGATCAGGTCTTCCTGGGAGAAGGTCTATTCCTTCGTTGATCGCGAGAGCTTGTCATGGGCTAAGTTGGGACACCCCTGCAGGGTATTATCTTTCGAAAGCCGTGCCTACGGTTATAGGCAGATGGGAATTTGTTAATGTCCGGTTGTAGATAACTTGACACCAGATCCGAATTAAAACGCATCAACCGTGTGTGTATCCGTGATGGTCTCTTTTCGGCGGAGTCCGGGAAGTGAACACGGTTTCTGGGTTATGTTTGACGTAAGTAGGAGTTCAGGATCACTTCTTGATCATTGCTAGTTGACGACCGTTCCTTTTGCTCTCTTCTCGCTCTTATTTGCGTATGTTAGCCACCATATCATGCTTAGCCGCTGCTACAGCCTCACCACTTTACCCCTTCCTTTCCCTTTAAGCTTTGCTAGTCTTGATACCCATGGTAATGGGATTGCTGAGTCCTCGTGGCTCACAGATTACTACAACAACAGTTGCAGGTACAGGTTTTGCGATGATCATGACGCGAGAGCGATGCTTGCTTGCGTTGAGTTCTTCTTCTGCTTCTTCTTCGATCAGGGGATAGGTTCCAGGTCGGCAGCCTGGGCTAGCAGGGTGGATGTCGTTTGAGTTTCTGTTTGTGTTTCATCCGTAGTCGGATGATGCTCTTATGTATTGTGATGTTGTATTCGTGTGGCATTGTATGCCTCTTGTATGTATCCCCATATATTATGTAATGTTGATGTAATGATATCCACCTTGCAAAAGCGTTTCAATATGCGGGTCTATCCTTGGTGGGACCTTCGAGTTCCTTTTGGATAGGGTCGCATATTGGGCGTGACAAAATCATCACCATCGTCATCACCAACAATCCTCTCATCAGGAGGGGGTCAATCTCCATCAACATCTTCACCAGCACCATCTCCTCTCAAAACCCTAGTTCATCTCTTGTATCCAATCTTGTATCAAAACCACAAATTGGTACCTGTGGGTTGCTAGTAGTGTTGATTACTCCTTGTAGTTGATGCTACTTGGTTTACTTGGTGGAAGATCATATGTTCAGATCCTTAATGCATATTATTACTCCTCTGATTATGAACATGAATATGCTTTGTGAGTAGTTACGTTTGTTCCTAAGGACATGGGTGAAGTCTTGCTATTAGTAGTCATGTGAATTTGGGATTCGTTTGATACTTTGATGAGATGTATGTTGTCTTTCCTCTAGTGGTGTTATGTGAACGTCGACTACATGACACTTCACCATTATTTGGGCCTAGAGGAAGGCATTGGGAAGTAATAAGTAGATGATGGGTTGCTAGAGTGACAGAAGCTTAGACCCTAGTTTATGCGTTGTTTCATAAGGGGCTGATTTGGATCCATATGTTTAATGATGTGGTTAGTGTCGGTGTCAAAACCGGCGGATCTCGGGTAGGGGGTCCCAAATTGTGTGTCTAGGCGGATGGTAACAGGAGACGAGGGACACGATGTTTTACCCAGGTTCGGGCCCTCTTAATGGAGGTAAAACCCTACGTCCTGCTTGATTAATATTGTGTTACAAGAGTAGATCTACCACGAGATCAAGGAGGCTAAACCCTAGAAGCTAGCCTACGGTATGATCGTTGTTCGTCCTACGGACTAAAGCCATCCGGTTTATATAGACACCGAACAGGGCTAGGGTTACACAGAGTCGATTACAATGGTAGGAGATCTACATATCTGTATCGCCAAGCTTGCCTTCCACGCCAAGGAAAGTCCCATCCGGACACAGGACGAAGTCTTCAATCTTGTATCTTCATAGTCTTGGAGTCCGGCCGATGATGATAGTTCGGCTATCCGGACACCCCCTAGTCCAGGACTCCCTCAGCAGCCCCCGGACCAGGCTTCAATGACGACGAGTCCAACGCGTATGTTGTCTTCGGTGTTTGCAAGGCGAGTTCTCCTTCACGCTCCAGGTGTTTGCCGGATAGTGTCCGGTAGCTTCATAAATGTTGCGCTCCTTGGCTTCTCCGTCCAATAATGGCCTTCTTCCACGTGTCGTACGAATGCGAAGAGCCAGGGTATTCTTATGTTTTACCCCCTAGCCGCGCGAATAAGCTGCCTATAAGAGAGGCGAGCATCTAGATCCAAATCACACCATCCTCCTTCCGCAAGTACTCATCGAGGCGCATCTGACAAAAAATCCATTCCAACATGGACAGTCGACGCGGCTCCTCTTCTCGCGCTCCCAGTCCTCGGCCAGGAGATTGGAGGAGATGCTCAGTCCCGCATAGCGAGTTAGTGACGCTCCAAACAGAGGGATACCTTCCCCCGACCTTTATGGTTCCGGTTCGAGCCGGACTGGCCACCTACAAGGGTGGGAAGCAGGCGGAGAGCGTCCCCAATCCCTCCAAAGGAGAGAGGGTATGCTTCGTCCCCTACTTAATAAGGGGACTCGGATTTCCTATACATCCGTTTCTCCGGGGGCTCCTGGAGTTCTATGGACTCCAACTTCACCACCTCACGCCTGCCTCCATTTTGCACATCGCGGGCTTTGTAGCTCTTTGCGAGCTGTTCTTGGGCATCGAGCCCCATTTTGCGCCGTGGAAGAGGCTATTTTGCCTCGTACCCCGTTCTCACGGGGGGTCGATATATCAAGTGGGCGGAGCCGAAATATGGCGCATCACCGGGACCGGATATCTATCCGGAACCCCGAAGAAGGCGTCCGAGGACTGGCCTTCGGAGTGGTTCTATATGGAAGACGCCCCGCTGCCGGATCCAGTTCGGATCGGCCTCCCGGAGTTTAGCAACGCTCCTCTGAAGAAATGCCTGAGTTGGCGCCCACGGAGCCCTCAACGGGAAGATGATAGGAGCGTCCACTATCTGATGGGTCGGATACGGCTACTAGCCCATTCCGGATTAACCATGATTGGAGTCATGGCCACATGCATTATGCGAGGGGTGCAGCCGCTCCAATATAGAGGCCACCCTATGTGGGATTTTAACGGGGAGAATGACGCCACCCGTCATGGCCGCACGGGGCCGGGATCGACCGCCGATCTGGTGAAGATCCTGTCTGGCTTGTACAAGGGGGAGAAGGAGGACTTCCTCTGCATGAATCCATTGAATGGATTCTCCATGAATAACCCTCGGAGCTGGGTAAGCGGACGCTTATATATCTGATCCGTGCTTTCAAAGGTAAGTGTCTTACTTTATGATTTCGACACAGGAAATACGCCGGGATGTGGCGGGCATAGAAAGCCCAACTCCACAACCCGAGGATCCGGGAAGATCCCTTGATCCTGCCTCCGAAGAGGATCCGGACATAAAGGTGGATTTGATTGATGGGGTGTTCCACCAGCTCAGCATAGACAATGCTTTAGTCGCCATTACGGCTGACTACCCCGGTTTATGTCCGGCTTCCCAGGTGAGTACGACCAAAGTCCTGACACCGTTACTTTTTTATTGCTTATTTCTGACCACCGTGTACCAATAGTGCTTGGCAGGAGGTGCCTTTACGGCAGGAAGCCGAGCCTGCGGCGACTGATCAAACGAGGTCAGTGCGGCCTAGCAGGCGGAAGAGGAGTGCGGCGCGAATCGAAACGTCGCCGCAAAGGTATGGTGCACCATTGTCTTTTTAAGGGAAAGACTCCTGGGAGGCATATTAATGCTCATGATTCTTCCAGGAGAAAGAGCGCTCGCCAGACTGAGTCCGGAGAGGGTGCCCACCAAGCCTCCTCCAGCCAGGCTCCAACGCCTGGTCTGGAGGGGGAGGCGAGCGCAAGGCGCGAGTTGGATGCTCCTCCAACAGAGGATAGTGACAGGTTGTCCGCCACCAGGTCTGAGGTGGAGAGCGCCATGAATCACAGGCGCCGTCGGACAGTTCTTCATGACGCGTGTTTCTCCCCTGAGGCGTTAAGTGCCTTTAATGCGGGAGACACGCACCTCCGTGCTGCTCAAGATGGTTTAACCAGAGCCACGGAGCAATATGTAAAGGACATACGGGTAAGGATTTTTAATAGTTATATATGCCAGTAGCCCCCGAGACTTAAAATAGTTAAACTAACTGATTTAAGGATCATTTGTTAAGCAGGATCTTACTGAGAAGAATACCCACCTGTCTCAGGAGCTTCAACATTGCAAGGCCCAACTTGAGGCCACACTAGCCGCTGCCGGGGGAGCCACGGAGACCCCCTCTGGTAATTCATATTTTGAAAAAAGAAGTAGTTTATGAAGTGCGGCGTGTGTGTATAGTCTGACAATAATATTGCAGAGGGTGCCGGACTAGATCCGGACAAGAAACAGCTACTGCGCCAGTTGAAGGCCGGCGAGAGGGTGCTTATGAGGGTGCAGCAGGAGAGGAACAAACTCCAAGATGCCAACACCCAGCTGGGCGAAGAACTAAAAGATGTTCGGGTCCAGCTGTCTAACTCCGTAAAGGAGAATCGGCGGCTTTGTCGCGACATTTATAGTAAGTGCTTGAGCAAACTCTTTTGAAAAGAAGAGTTCGGCGAGGAAGTCGATTGACATAAATGTGTCTGTAGGTGTGCTCACGGGTCGTCCGGCGGAGGAGATGCCTAGTTCCACGGGAGACCCTCTTCCCGAGCTGCTGCAACTGCATGAACGTGTCCGGCAGGCGATGAGCGGCGTCATTCAGGCCTTATGGCCTTCTGTCTTCCTTCCTGAGGGCCTTGGAGGGCTTGCTGAGAAGCTTTAGGGAGTACGGCGACGTCTCCGTCTGTGGAAGATGTCGGCCTACCGTCAAGGCGCCAGGGAGGCCTGGGCCATGGTGAAGACGCGGTACCCGAAGGCTGACCCAAACCACATGGCCAAGGTCAGACCTGTGGGGCCCGATGGGAAGGAGATCCCTGTGAGCTTGATGTACGGCCAAGTAGAGTTGGCCGCGAAATATTCCCAACAGGACTGTAAATTAGACAGCCTGTTAGATGGGATTGAAGAGGAGTACAATCAGTCTGTTTGATGATGTAATTTTAAAATGACATGTAAAATGCCTTCTAGACGGATTGTAGATCGTTTGCCTTTGCGGACCTTTTCGCTTCAACCTCGGGAGCCAACAGTCCAGAGTGTGTCCGAATACCCTGACGGTTATAAAAGAACTGGGGCATGCATGGAGACAAGGCGTAGGGGTCATAATTGCTTTATCAGACAAGTGCCCGACTAGCTATGTTATATTACATGGTTAGTAAGAAACATCTTCCAGGGAGAATAGTTTCGTTAAGGGTTCCTTTCCCTAGGAGGCATGCCCTAAAGTGCATGTCGGGACTACGAAAATAGCAGAAAAAGCATCTGGGGGCAGATAAATAAGTAATAAATCATCTTTCAGGTCACCGACCGAATATTCCCTTAAGAACGCTAGCCTTCGGCTTCACCCAGTCTGAGGTACACATCCAGCTGACCCGGCAGTAACAATCGCAGAGGTGCTCCCTTTACCTCCTAGACGAACAATCGGGAACGTAGGGGTAAGCACAGGAGCCAGGCAACCCGGCTTGGCCAAAACTTAAGTCATATCGATGCATATAATGGTGATCAAAAGGTACATGTGGAAGTGTGACACATGTGGTGGGCATGAAGCCCATATAAATAAGCTTCTGTTAAAGAAGCCCCCAGGTATAACGAGTGCGAGTAGCACATCGAGTGAGTGCGAACAAAGCGCAGATTAGCCCTCAAGAGGTTTGTACTGAAAGAGGGAGGAAAAAGGAGGGAAAACAAAGACAACGAAAAACATGAAAGGTGGACGGAGGAAGGAGACGAACCCTGAGTCCGGCCTAGGCGTAAAATCTTCGGAGACGGGCTGCGTTCCATGGGTTTGGCTCGAGTCGGTTGTCAGATGTGTTGCATAGACGGTATGCACCGCCGGTAAGGACTTGGTCGATGATGAAGGGACCTTCCCATTTGGGCTTAAGTTTGTCCTTTTTCTTGTCTGGCAGGCGTAGAACTAGCTCGCCAATATTGTAAGTTTTGGCCCGTACTTCTCTGCTTTGATATCTTCAAGTCTGCTGTTGATAGAATGTGGAACGGTATTTTGCCACGTCGCGCTCCTCCTCTAAAGCGTCCAAACTGTCCTGCCGATCCAACTCGGCTTCTCTTTCCTCGTACATGCGCACGCGAGGTGAGTCATGAATTATATCGCAGGGCAAAACTGCCTCGGCGCCGTATACCATAAAAAATGGTGTGAATCCAGTTGTGCGGTTTGGCGTGGTCCGCAGCCCCCAGAGTACGGAGTCGAGCTCCTCTACCCAGTGCGTGTTAGATTCCGTGAGGGACCGCACTAATCTGTGATTAATTCCGCTCATGATTAGACCATTTGCTCGTTCCACTTGACCATTAGTTTGAGGGTGGTAGACTGAAGCGTAGTCGAGCTTAATGCCCATGTTTTTGCACCAGAGTTTAACCTCGTCGGCCGTGAAATTCGTGTCGTTATCAGTGATGATGCTGTGGGGGACGCCAAAATGGTGTACTACCCCGGATATGAAGTCTATCACAGGTCCGGATTCTGCCGTTTTAACCGGCTTGGCCTCTATCCATTTGGTGAATTTGTCCACCATGACCAATAAGTATTTGTGCTTGTGGGTTCCCCCTTTAAGGGGTCCAACCATGTCAAGCCCCCAGACCGCGAACGGCCAAGTAATGGGTATAGTTTTGAGGGCGGTGGGTGGCATGTGGCTCTGATTAGCAAAGAGCTGGCAACCGACGCATCGTTGGGCTAAGTCCTGAGCATCTGCCCGGGCGGTCGGCCAATAAAATCCTGTACGGAAGGCCTTGCCTACAAGGGCCCGGGCGGCGGCGTGGTGCCCGCCGAGTCCGGCGTGAATTTCAGCCAGGAGATTTCGCCCTTCCTCTTCGGAGATACACCTTTGAAGGACTCCGGTTGTGCTTTTCTTATAACTTTCTCCCTCGTGGACCTTGTAGGCTTTAGATCGCCGAACTATGTAGCGGGCCTCATTTTGGTCTTCGGGAAGTTCCTGCCTGATTAAGTAAGCTAGGAATGGTTCCTTCCACGGGGCAATTACTGCCAGTATTTCGTGGGCTGAATCTGTTATTTCATTGGCTGAGCCACCGATTGTGTCAGAATGTTCTGCGTTAGGTGATGCAGTTGGTTCCGGATTGTTATTTCCGGACTCCTCTTCCCATAATACGGATGGCTTAAAGAGCCGCTCCAGGAAGTTGTTTGGAGGGACGGCGTCGCGTTTTGCGCCGATGCGTGCCAACACATCTGCTGCCTGGTTATTATCCCGGGCTACATGGTGGAATTCGAGTCCTTCGAATCGGGCTGACATTTTTAGGACAGCGTTACGGTAGGCTTCCATTTTTGGATCCTTGGCGTCAAAGTCTCCATTTACTTGGGATATTGCGAGGTTTGAATCCCCGCGCACCTCTAGGCATTGAATACCCATGGAGATTGCCATCCGGAGGCCATGTAGAAGGGCCTCGTATTCGGCTGTATTGTTGGAGTCCGTGTACATTATTTGAAGCACGTATTGGACTGTGTCTCCGGTTGGGGACGTCAAGACGACGCCAGCCCCCAAGCCAGCCAACATTTTGGAGCCGTCGAAATGCATGATCCAATTGGAGTATGCGCCGTACTCTTTAGGGAGTTCGGCTTCGGTCCATTCGGCGATGAAGTCAACCTGAACTTGCGACTTGATAGCTCGCCGTGGTTTGTAGGTTATATCAAATGGTAAGAGCTCAATGGCCCATTTTGCAATCCTGCCCATCGCATCGCGATTGTTTATAATTTCGTTGAGAGGTACTTCGGAGCCCACCGTTATGGAACACTCTTGAAAGTAGTGTCGCAGCTTCCGGGATGCCATGAACACCGCATACGCGATCTTTTGATAGTGTGGGTACCGGGACTTGCATGGAGTTAAGACAGTGGATACGTAGTACACTGGGTTTTGAAGAGGGAATTTGTGCCCATATGTTTCTCATTCGACGACGAGTACCGCGCTGACTACTTGATGTGTTGCTGCGATATATAACAACATCGGTTCGCCCAGGTTGGGCGCGGCCAGGACCGGATTTGTTGCCAATACGTCCTTAATTTCTTCGAGTCCGGCCGTGGCAGCATCCGTCCATTCGAAATGTTCGGTGCGCCGGAGGAGGCGATAGAGGGGCAGTGCCTTCTCTCCCAAATGGGAGATGAAGTGGCTAAGAGCCGCCACACATCCAGTTAGTTTTTGTATTTACTTGAGGTCTTTTGGGATATCCAATTGTGACAGAGCTCGGATATTGGCTGGGTTTGCTTCAATTCCTCTACCGGATACAATGAAGCCCAAGAGCTTTCCGGCTGGTACGCCGAAAATACATTTTTCCGGGTTGAGCTTAATGTCATATGCTCGGAGGTTGTCGAATGTCACCCTCAAGTCGTCTACTAGAGTTTCGACGTGTTTGGTCTTGATGACCACATCGTCTACGTATGCCTCTACTGTTTTGCCTATCTGGGTGGCCAGACATGTCTGAATCATGCGCTGATATGTTGCGCCGGCGTTTTTGAGTCCGAAGGGCATTGTGTTGAAGCAGAATGGTCCGTATGGAGTAATAAATGCCGTTGCGGCCTGGTCTTTTTCCGCCATCTTGATTTGATGGTATCCGGAGTATGCGTCGAGGAAGCACAATGAATCGTGCCCTGCGGTAGCATCGATGATTTGGTCGAAGCGAGGGAGAGGGAAAGGGTCCTTTGGACAGGCCTTGTTAAGGTCTTTGAAATCGACACAAAGGCGCCAGGATTTGTCCTTTCTTGGTACCATTACTAGGTTGGCTAGCCAGTCCGGATGTTTGATATCTCTGATGAATCCGGCTTCTAAGAGTTTGGCTAGCTCCTCTCCCATTGCCTGTCTTTTGGGTTCGGAAAATCGCCGAAGAGCCTGTTTGACTGGCTTGAATCCTTTTAGGATATTTAGGCTGTGCTCTGCCAGCCTGCGTGGGATTCTTGGCATGTCTGAAGGGTGCCAGGCGAAAATGTCCCAATTTTCCCAAAGGAATTCTCGTAGTGCGGCTTCTACATCAGGATTTAATTGTGCCCCAATGGAGGCCGTCTTTGTGGGGTCCGTTGGATGGACCTGGAATTTGACTATTTCGTGTGCTGGTTTAAAAGAGGTGGACTTAGACCTCTTATCGAGTATCACATTGTCCCTATCCACCGTGGAGCGCAGCGCAGTGAGTTCCTCTGCCGCTAGGGCTTCGGATAATGCCTCTAGGGCCAGTGCGGCTGTCTTATTTTCAGCGCGGAGTGCTATATCTGGATCACTGACGAGAGTGATTATTGCATTGGGCCCGGGCATTTTGAGCTTCATGTACCCGTAATGGGGTATAGCTTGGAAGATTGTGAATGCCCCTCGCCCTAACAAGGCGTGATATCCGCTGCCGAATGGGGCCACTTGGAACGTGACCTCTTCGGACCTGTAGTTGTCCGGCGAGCCGGACACTACGTCTAGTGTGATTTTTCCTGTGCAGCGTACTTCTCGACTAGGGATTATTCCCCTGAAGGTTGTGCTGCTTCGCTCAATGCGGCTCCAGTCAATTTCCATTTTTTGAAGAGTTTCCTCATAGATGAGGTTTAATCCGCTGCCGCCATCCATGAGTACCTTGGTAAGACGAAAGCCGTCCACTATCGGACTGAGGACCAATGCGACTAGTGCTCGAGCTGTTCGGAATTTAGGTTCATCGCTGGCATTGAAGGTGATAGCTGTGTCGCTCCATGGATTCGTTGTTGCTACTTGGTAGACTTCGGCGAGGCTGCGGATTGTTCGCTTCCGCATATTATTTGATACGAAAGTCTCGAAGACTGTTAATACCGTACTGGTACTGTTGGGCTGGTTGTCCGGGGCTAGAAAGCCTTCGCCACTTTTGGCCACCTGCCGTAGTATCCAACATGCTCGAAGGCTATGTGTTGGAGTGGCGCCCTCCATGCTGTGGATTTTGCAGGGTCCGTTGAGCCATCCCTCCAGTACGGTTCCGTGCCCTTTAGGGGGTTTTTGCTTTTTGGTTTTTAATCCAGGTGCTTGAGTATGACGCACCCTTTTATTTCGGACTGGGGTTGTATTCAGGGCCGGATTGTCCCAAAACCTGGTTTCGGTTTTCCAGGCGCTCTCCATCGCACAGTATTTTTGTACAATGGTCGCTAGGTCGGCGAAGCGTGTAACTTCGCGACGACTTATGGCGTTTATGATTCCCTTGTCCGTGCAATTGTTGCAGAAAATTGAAATCGCGCTTTCTTCACGGCAGTCCTTTATCCTGTTCATAACCAGGAGGAATCTGGCCCAGTAATGATGTACTGTTTCATCGGGCTCTTGCCGTATTTGAGATAGATCGCTTATGTTTGGGTGGGCGGGTGGAATTAAGTTCGGAACCCCGCCCGATCTGAGGCTCAAAGGCCAAGAAGTTTCCGGATTTGGAAGCTTGGTTTGTTGGATGTTTCCAACAAATCTGGTCCGATGCCTGACTTTAGGTTCAGTATTTGATTGACGTCCGTCCCTCCGCGGGAATCCGGCATGGAGGGATCGGGAATCCGGACATAGCTGGTTTTTAACATAGAAGAAGAGTCGCCGCATTGTTCCTCTACCACAACAATGTGGTGGGTAGCCTGGGGAGAGTTAATTTCTCTCAGATCGGTTTTAAGACCAATCTGATCGTAGTCTGTAGCGACTCCCAGGGCGGCGATGCGATCCAAGAGCTCGTTTACGGAGGAGAGCTCAATCGGATCTAGCTGCTCGGCGAATTCCGAGCTGACGTGAAGATCGCTTTTGATGACCTGAGAGGTCATCGTCGGGCAGGTGGCCGAACAGGCGGTCATAAGAAAACCACCTAGCCGGATAGTTTGGCCGGCGGCCAAAGCTCCCTTGACGACGGCACCGTCTTTAAAGACGGGAAAAGGCATCCTTCCTGATTGCGACGGCACAGAGGAACTCTCAATGAAAGCACCAATGTCGGTGTCAAAACCGGCGGATCTCGGGTAGGGGGTCCCGAACTGTGCGTCTAGGCGGATGGTAACAGGAGACAAGGGACACGATGTTTTACCCAGGTTCGGGCCCTCTTGATGGAGGTAAAACCCTACGTCCTGCTTGATTAATATTGATGATGTGTGTTACAAGAGTAGATCTACCACGAGATCAAGGAGGCTAAACCCTAGAAGCTAGCCTATGGTATGATCGTTGTTCGTCCTACGGACTAATGCCATCCGGTTTATATAGACACCGGAGAGGGCTAGGGTTACACAGAGTCGGTTACAATGGTAGGAGATCTAATATCTGTATCGCCAAGCTTGCCTTCCACGCCAAGGAAAGTCCCATCCGGACACGGGACGAAGTCTTCAATCTTGTATCTTCATAGTCTTGGAGTCCGGCCGATGATGTTAGTTCGGCTATCCGGACACCCCCTAGTCCAGGACTCCCTCAGTTAGGTTTACCTTAATACTTCTTTTGTAGTTGCGGATGCTTGCAATAGGGGTTAATCATAAGTGGGATGCTTGTCCAAGTAAGGGCAGTACCCAAGCACCGGTCCACCCACATATCAAACTATCAAAGTACCGAACGCGAATCATATGAGCGTGATGAAAACTAGCTTGACGATAATTCCCATGTGTCCTCGGGAGCTCTTTTATCATTATAAGAAATTGTCCAGGCTTGTCCTTTGCTACAAAAAGGATTGGGCCACCTTGCTGCACTTTATTTACTTTCATTGCTTGTTACCCGTTACAATTTATCTTATCACAAAACTATCTATTACCTACAATTTCAGTGCTTGCAGAGAAAACCTTACTAAAAACCGCTTGTCATTTCCTTCTGCTCCTCGTTGGGTTCAACACTCTTACTTATCGAAAGGACTACGATATATCCCCTATACTTGTGGGTCATCAATACTCTTTTCTGGCGCCATTGCCGGGGAGTGAAGCGCCTTTGGTGAGTGGAAATTGGTAAGGAAACATTTATATAGTGTGCTGAAATTTTCTGTCACTTGTTACTATGGAAACTAATCCTTTGAGGGGCTTGTTCGGGGTATCTTCACCCCGACCAGAAGAGCAAAGAGTTGCTCCTCAACCTACTGAACTTACTGAAAATATTTACTTTGAAATTCCTTCGGGTATGATAGAGAAACTGCTAGCTAATCCCTTTGCAGGAGATGGAACATTGCATCCTGATTTATACCTTATCTTTGTGGATGAAGTTTGTGGATTATTTAAGCTTGCAGGTATTCCCGATGATGTTGTCAAAAGGAAGCTCTTCCCTTTATCTTTGATGGGAGATGCATTGACATGGTATAGGCTATGTGATGATACAGGATCTTGGAATTATAAACGATTGAAGTTGGAATTTCACCAGAAGTTCTATCCCATGCATCTTGTTCATCGTGATCGTAATTGCATATATAATTTCCGGCCTCGCGAAGGAGAAATCATCGCTCAAGCTTGGGGGAGGCTTAAGTCAATGTTATATTCATGCCCCAATCATGAGCTCTCCAGAGAAATGATGTGGTTAGGTTTACCTTAATACTTCTTTTGTAGTTGCAGATGCTTGCAATAGGGGTTAATCATAAGTGGGATGCTTGTCCAAGTAAGGGCAGTACCCAAGCACTAGTCCACCCACATATCAAATTATCAAAGTACCGAACGCGAATCATATGAGCGTGATGAAAACTAGCTTGACGATAATTCCCATGTGTCCTTGGGAGCTCTTTTCTCATTATAAGAAATTGTCCAGGCTTGCCCTTTGCTACAAAAATGATTGGGCCACCTTGCTGCACTTTATTTACTTTCATTGCTTGTTAACCGTTACAATTTATCTTATCACAAAACTATCTATTACCTACAATTTCAGTGCTTGCAGAGAAAACCTTACTGAAAACCGCTTGTCATTTCCTTCTGCTCCTCGTTGAGTTCGACACTCTTACTTATCGAAAGGACTATGATAGATCCCCTATACTTGTGGGTCATCAAGGACCATCTCCATCTCTGCTAGGACCGCGTGATGCCTGGCCTCCTGAGCCGCCAGAATGCTCTGCAGGTGACGCTGGAAGGTGGCAACCGCGTTCGGCAGGCCGAAAGGCATGCGAACGTAGCTATGTGGAGGACCCTCGCAGCGTCCCACACGTGAAGGCCAGAGACGCTCCTGAGATGTGGCTCGGTTGAGCCCTGGAACGTTAATGCAGACGCGCAGCCCACCATCCTTGCCTGGATGGGGGACCATGCCAGGCAAGCGGTGGTCACCGCGCATGGCTCTTGCTTCCTGAAGCTCCTGGGTAGTCTTGGCTATGAACTCCTAAACGTTGGGCTTACCATGCCCTGAGACCTCCTGAGGGAAACGTGCCACGAAGCACGCCTCCAAGTGGTACCCGAGCGCCTCCTCGTGATGTTGGCAAAGTCCGAGGCCCTCTAGAAGAGAGCCCCCGAGCCCTGCCCAAGGAGGGTGTCGGGCGCGCCTTCCTATGTGATGGAAGGAGGCGCCCCTTGCACGGGCGTTGATCCTGACGCGGCACCTCCTAAGATGCCAACCTCCAGAGACCTTGAGTTGAGCAGTGTCTTCTTCTTCTTGGGGACTACCTCTGGAGGATCCTCGCCCCTGCTGTCTAGGTCCTCGATTGATGCAGCTTGGAAGGCGCGCTCGAGGGAGCAAACCGCATCTCTCTCTTCGGAGGGGACCGTGATGATTCCGCCGCTTCCCGACATCTTGAGGACGTTGTAACCATGGTGGGTCACCGCCATGAACTTGGCCAGGGCAGGATACCCGAGGATGGCATTGTAAGGCAGGCGGATGTGAGCGACGTCGAAGTCGATGAGCTCAGTGCGGTAGTTGTCGCGCTGTCCGAAGGTGACAGGGAGGCGGACCTGCCCTATCGGAGTGGTGGAGCTGTCAGTAACTCCTGAGAAAGGCTTGGTAGGCTGAACTTGATCATATGGCACTTGAAGGTTGTCGAACATCTCCATGGACAAGACGTTAAGCCCTATGCCGCCATCGATGAGGGTCCTGGTGACTTGCACATTGCTGATGACTACGGAACAAAGCATCGGGAGGACGCCAGCAGTAGCTGCGCACTTGAGTTTATGTGCTGAGATGAAAGTGATGGCGCACTTGGACCACCTGAGCGGGCGCGTGTCCTCGAGCTTGGGAAGGACTGCGTTCACCTCGCGAGCAAACTGCTTGAAGATGCGCTAAGAAGCTGGGGCCTGAGCTCCGCCCAAGATGCAAGCGATAGCGCGCGGTTCCTGGAAGCCCCCAACCCCCTCGTCATGGTGATGGTCGTCATTCCTCGGTGGATAGAGTCGACCGAAGCGTCCTTCTCGATGAGGGCATGAGCTCTTGGCATTCGTTGGTGTTGTGGGTGTGGAGGTTGTGGTAGGTGCAGAACGGTCGGCTGCCTTGGACGACTCTGGCTGGTCCCTGCCGTGCTTCGTGTCTGGTTTCTCCGCAAGCACGGCTGCTCCTTTGTGCTTCACGTCCTTGGCCTTGGCCTTCTTTTCTTATGGGTTAGCAGCTGGAAGCTCGAGGAGGGAGAGGTGTCCTTCCTCAGCCCTCACGCACTTGGTCGCCAGGTTGAACAGCTCCAGAGACGTGCACAATTCCTCGTGGATGGCGAGCTCCTCCTTCATCTTGACGTCACGGACGCCATCAGAGAATGCTGAGATGATGGCCTCGTCCGTCACCTTGGGGATGTTGAGGTGACCGTTGTTGAAGCGCTGGATGTATTTCTGCAGGGTCTCTCCAGGCTGTTGCTTGATGCGGCGCAAGTCACCCGTGGCCAGAGGGCAGTCGTGAGTGCCCTGGAAGTTGGTGATGAAGCGGCTGCGCATCTCGTCCCAGGAGGAGATCGAGCCGGGTGGCAGGTTCAGGAGCTAGGTGCAGGCACCGTCCTTGAGCGCCATGGGAAACCAGCTCGCCATGACCTTCTCATATCCGTTGGACGCCTTGATGCCCAGCTCGTAGAGCTGCAAGAACTCCGCGGGGTCGGCTGTGCCATCATAGCAACGAGGCAGGTCTGGCTTGAACTTGCCCGGCCAAGCGACGCTATGCAGCTCGGTGGTGAAGGTGCGGCAACCTGTTGTGGTCATTGGAGCCCTTTGCTGACGCGGGGCTTGCTCTTGCTGGTACCCGCGCACTACCGCCAGGGGCAGTACAGGGTCACGGCACACCGGTGCAGGGACACGGTCTTATCGTGCTGGTGCAGGAAGCACGTGAGCGCCTTCTTGAGGTTGAGGGATTTCTTGGCAGCTTCTTTCTTGTCGCATGGGCGCTGGATGTAGCAGATCACGTCCAGGAGCCACGCGCCTTGGAGCCAGGGCGCCATCTTGGGGGAGATGTGGTGGAGGTGCTCCCTGAGCCGCGTCGCCCATGCCTGACGGAGGGCGAGGCAGCAAGAGGGACGGCGTGGGAGAGCCCCCTGCGGCGCTGACAAGCTCGGTGATGTGAGCGAGCCATTCTTCGTAGAGGTCGTCGACGGGGCGGTAGTGCAGGAGCTCATGTGCGAGAAGCAGCGTGGCCTGCGCGTCCGTGGGGGCGCGATGAGCGTGAGATGACGAACCAGCTGGGGTCAGCGATGGAGTGGCGGTGCGGCCTTCCCGCCGCACTGAGCGGTGCAGCGAAGATGCTTGCTGCTCGTTCCCCGCCGAGCTGGTGACGGTCTTGGTGGAAGGCGACGGAGAACAACGAGGAGGCCCGCCGACAAGAGCCGTCTGGGCGACGCAAGCGGCGAGAGCAGCCTGGCGCTCGGCGCGGGCTCGGCGAGCGTCAGCCCTGGATGCGACGAAGCGATGGGACGCAGATCGGCGAAAAGAATATTCCGGTGGACCCCTACCTGGCGTGCCAAATGTCGGATATTAGGTTCTGGCAAAACCCTTAAGGTTCGAACTCTGGGGTGCGCACGAAGATCTCCTCCTACCAGTTCACGCCCTTAGCCTTGCCGCGATCCCTAAGCTAGATCTATCAAATCGCAACACAAGAGACATGAGGTTTATACTGGTTCGGGCCACTGTTGTGGTGTAATACCCAAATCCAGTGTGTGGTGTGGTAGATTGCCTCTTGGGCAGATGATGAATAGTATAGAGGAAGAACAGTCTCACAAGGAGAGGTGTTCTTGTGCTTGGTGGTGTGCTTTTGGAGGAATCGATCCGTCTCTCGATCCCATCACCCCCCTCTCCACTGTGGTGGCTAGTCCTATTTATAGAGGCCCTGGTCCTCTTCCCAAATATTGAGCGGGAAGGGATCCAACAACGGCCATTTTGAAAGGGGACAACTAGTACAAGCTATGCTGACTAAAGGTGGTCTTCGCCTGCCAAAGGTGCTGGTGATGACGTCGTCTTGGGCTCCACGGTGACCTCTGTCCTGCCGTCCTGCTGGTCTTGGTCTTGTTGCACTGATATGGAAACCTTTGCTTGATGCCTCGGTACTCCGCGCCTGCGCTTGCCCCCTTTGCACCAAAGAGGAAACGAGGACACTACACAGACTGGCGCCCGCGTGGTCTTGATCGTCATGCTTGCGTCACGGGAACCTCGTGAGGTACCCCTTGCCTTGATCTCTCCGCCTCCTCGTGAGCCTGCCTGGCTAGTCCACTCATGAGGAGGCCTTGTGTCGTCCTCCCTACGAGGCTTGGCCCCTCGCGAGGGTCTTGAGTGTTGGTCGATGAAGACGGGTCATACTGGGCCACTGGTTGAGCCATGCTGCAGTCCGCAGGCAGGCAAGTCTGGGGACCTCCGTTCCCAGAATGCCGACATATACTATAAGGCAATCTCCACCATGGTGCATCAAAATGGACATACCGAAAGTCTGCGGACAAGTACGGACATGGTCGTGGATGATAGATAGGGTAGCGGACCTCCAACCCGGTGCACCAAATGTCTGCCCATATATCAAAATAATAATTCATGGAAAGATGAAATTTAAGCAAGTGTCATACATTACATGCAAACTCAACAAAAATTTAAAAGCTCTAAACTAAACTATGCGAGGTACTGAACGGTGACCTTGTAGGCATGGTCTTCGAGGTCGCTGACACCTCCGTCATCGTCCATGCCGTCATCGTCATCATACTCCCAGCGACGACCAACCTCACAGGAGTCACGCAAGCCCTGACCGATTGTTGTTGCACGCATGCAGTGAAGCCTCTCTGCCTCGTGCACATGCTCGGCCACATGTGGCTTGGAGCGACGGTCAGGCGTGGGCCCAAGCCGCCTGCCCTTGCCTTTGCTAGTGATGGCAATGGCAGCATGCTTGGAATCGGCTAGCCCGATCTTGTAGAGATGGTCCTTGGTCTGGTGGCGGCGGCGGGAGGAAGTTTGCGTGATGGTTTTGGACTGAACAGACGAATGGCGCGCCCGCATTGTCGGCCATTGTCCTGGTGCACGAGGACAAGGAGTTGTCACTGCGACCGAGGCAATGAAGGAGGCGGCCGCTTCAATGCGAGCACAACTATCAGAGTAGGCTTCTCGGCCGTCGCATTCACATTGAAGCGGTGTCAATGAGCCATTCGGTCATGTCGATCTGGCCAGTATGAATGTAGGTAGGTGACCATCCGACTACGTCTACTCTATGCGACAGTGAATGCACTTGGTGACTTTTGAAATGGTACATGCAACGAAGGTTTTTGGGTGGGACCGGATAGTCCTGCGCCTACATGACAGATATCTGGAAACCCGCAAACCTCCTACCGTATTGTGGCATTTCGGACTGTTGAGTATCATGATTGTTTAGGAAACATAGGATAAATTAAGGTTTGTTCTACTACCTCCTTTCCGGTTTATAGGGATCAATTCAAAATGTCACCAAGGTAGATGATGAGTGGTGGAATAATTTTTACAGTTTGCAAAACCACTCAATTAGTGCGCTTGTTTTCCTAAAAAAATATGTTTATCAATGCATTAGTTGCAATGCATGCATGCATAAAGTACATGCATTGGTCAATTTTCTCTTAATACTTGCATGCAATGATTTAATGCATCTTGAAATATGCACATGTGCTCAGGAACAATCAAATTGAGACTTATAAAAAGGGAAACCTAAAATTTTAAGATAAGGCCTATAAAACGGAAAGGAGGGAGTAGCTTGCCTTGTACTCCAAAATGATCATATACTCCTATATATACCCTCACGTGGCTCAAACAATATTATCATCGATTCCACCGGTCCCTCTCTATCCTTTCTAACATGGTATCAGAGCGTGGGACGCGGTCCCTGCCACCGCTCCATGGTTCTCCACATGCCTGCACCCACCCGCGTGTTGCCGCTGCGTCGTCCCTTCGGACCGTAGTGCCCTGTCCCGCGGTGCATCGTTGCCCCGAGGCCTGATACATCTCCATCGTATCTTCTTTTCCAAACGCTTTTGCCCTTATTTTGGACTCTAACTTGCATGATTTGAATGGAACTAACGCTGACTGACACTGTTTTCAGTAGAATTGCCATGGTGTTATTTTTGTGCAGAAATAAAAGTTCTCGGAATGACCTGAAACTTCACGGAGAATATTTTTGGAATTAATAAAAAATATTGGCGAAAGAATCAAGACCAGGGGTCCCACACCCTGTCCACGAGGGTGGGGGCGCGCCTGCTCCCCCTGGGCGCGCCCCTGTCACGTGGGCCCCCTAAGGCTCCACCGACCTCAACTCTGACTCCATATATTCACGTTCGGGGAGAAAAAAAATCAGAGAGAAGGATTCATTGCGTTTTACGACACGGAGCCGCCATCAAGCCCTAATCTCTCTCGGGAGGGCTGATCTGGAGTCCGTTCGGGGCCCCGGAGAAGGGAATCCGTCGCCGTCGTCATCATCAACCATCCTCCATCACCAATTTCATGATGCTCACCGCCGTGCGTGAGTAATTCCATCGTAGGATTGCTAGACGGTGATGGGTTGGATGAGATTTACCATGTAATCGAGTTAGTTTTGTTAGGGTTTGATCCCTAGTATCCATTATGTTCTAAGATAGATGTTCCTATGACTTTGCCATGCTTAATGCTTGTCACTAGGGCCCGCGTGCCATGATTTTAGATATGAACCTATTATGTTTTCATGAATATATGTGAGTTCTTGATCCTATGTTGCAAGTCAATAGTCACCTACTATGTGTTATGATCTGGCAACCCCGAAGTGACAATAATCGGGACCACTCCCGGTGATGACCATAGTTTGAGGAGTTCAGGTATTCACTAAGTGTTAATGCTTTGGTACGGTACTCTATTAAAAGGAGGCCTAATATCCCTTAGTTTCCAATAGGACCCTCCTGCCATGGGAGGGTAGGACAAAAGATGTCATGCAAGTTCTTTTCCATAAGCATGTATGACTATATTCGGAATACATGTCTACGAGCTAGAGCTAGTTCTGTGTCACCCTATGTTATAACTATTGCATGAGGAATCGCATCCGACATAATTATCCATCACTGATCCAATGCCTACGAGCTTTTCACGTATTGATCTTTGCTTAGTTACTTTACCGTTGCCACTATTACAATTACTACAAAACTGCTACTGTTACTTTTGCCACTGTTACCGTTACTTCCATATTACTTTGCTACTAAATACTTTGTTGTAGATATTAAGTTATCTAGGTGTGGTTGAATTGACAACTCAACTGCTAATACTTGACAATATTCTTTGGCTCCCCTTGTGTCGAATCAATAAATTTGGGTTGAATACTCTACCCTCGAAAATTGTTGTGATCCCCTATACGTGTGGTTTATCAAGGTCCTCTTCCAGGCCGTCCCTGTGGCTGTATCGACCCTCGTGATGTCGTTGCATCGCCCCATCGGGCCGTAGCAAGCGTGGCATGCGGTCCGTGCCGCCGGCCTGAGGTCTTCTCCGCTGTCGCCCCGACCCACGCGTTGCCGCTGCGTCGCCCCTTCGGGACGTAGTGCCGTGGCACGCGGTCCACCTTGCCCTCCACACGCGTCGACTTCTGTGTGGTATGCGCTACACCGTCTTCCTAGGTGTAGGAACGCCACCGTCTACGCCGGTCTTCGTAACGCTGTCGGGTTCTTTCTTGCCTACTTTGAGCACCATCGTCGCGCTCCTAACCTAGCTGCCGCCGCCTCCTCAAGCCGCCGCTCTTCGTCCCGGTCCACGACTATTACCTCAACACTGGCCACCCCAATTCGACATCGACCACGATGTCCCTTGAACGGCTACCTCGACCAAGGCCACACCACCCAACGCTCTCGGCTACATTGACATCGGTGAAGGAAATACGCCCTAGAGGCAATAATAAAGTTATTATTTATTTCCTTATTTCATGATAAATGTTTATTATTCATGCTAGAATTGTATTAACCAGAACATAATACATGTGTGAATACATAGACAAACATAGTGTCACTAGTATGCCTCTACTTGACTAGCTCGTTATCAAAGATGGTTAAGTTTCCTAACCAAAGACATGAGTTGTCATTTGATTAACGGGATCACATCATTAGGAGAATGATGTGATTGACTAGACCCATTCCGTTAGCTTAGCACTTGATCATTTAGTATGTTGCTATTGCTTTCTTCATGACTTATACATGTTCCTATAACTATGAGATTATGCAACTCCCGTTTACCGGAGGAACACTTTGTGTGCTACCAAACATCACAACGTAACTGGGTGATTATAAAGGTGCTTACAGGTGTCTCTGGAGGTACTTGTTGGGTTGGCATATTTCGAGATTAGGATTTGTAACTCCGATTGTCGGAGAGGTATCTCTAGGCCCACTCGGTAATGCACATCACTATAAGCCTTGCAAGCATTGTAACTAATGAGTTAGTTACAGGATGATGTATTACGGAACGAGTAAAGAGACTTGCCAGTAACGAGATTGAACTAGGTATTGAGATACCGACGATCGAATCTCGGGCAAGTAACATACCGATGACAAAGGGAACAACGTATGTTGTTATGCGGTTTGACCGATAAAGATCTTCGTAGAATATGTGGGAGCCAATATGAGCATCTAGGTTCCGCTATTGGTTATTGATCGGAGACGTGTCTCGGTCATGTCTACATAGTTCTAGAACCCGTAGGGTCTACACGCTTAAAGTTCGATGACGGTTATATTATGAGTTTATGTGTTTTGATGTACCGAAGGTAGTTCAGAGTCCTGGATGAGATCGGGGACATGACGAGGAGTCTCGAAATGGTCAAGACGTAAAGATCAATATATTGGACGACCATTTCGGACATGGGAAAGGTTCCGAGTGATTCGGGTATTTATCGGAGTGCCGGGGGGGGGGGTTATCAGAAACCCTGGGGGGACTATTGGTCCTACATGGGCCATAGGGAAGAGGGAAGGCAGCCCACAAGGGGCAGCTGCGCCCCCTCCCTATAGGGGGTCCGAATTGGACTAGGGAGGGGGCGCGCCCCCCTTTCCTTCTCCTTTCCCTCTCCTTCGTTCCCCCTTCCTTTTCCTCGTTGGACTAGGAAAGAGGGGAGTCCTACTCCTACTAGGAGGAGGACTCCTCCCCTCCTTGATGCGCCCCAAGGCTGGCTGGCCTCCCCCCTTGCTCCTTTATATACGGGGGTAGGGGGCACCTCTAGAGACAACAATTGATCTCTTGATCTCTTAGCCGTGTGCGGTGCCCCCCTCCACCATATTCCACCTCGGTAATATCATAGCGGTGCTTAGGCGAAGCCCTGCGTCGGTAGCATCATCAACACCATCATCACGTTGTCGTGCTGACGGAACTCTCCTGCAAAGCTCTGCTGGATCGGAGTTCGTGGGACGTCATCAAGTTGAACGTGTGTTGAACTCGAAGGTGCCGTACGTTCAGTACTTGATCGGTCGGATCGTGAAGACGTACGACTACATCAACCACGTTGTGCTAACACTTCCGCTTTCGGTCTATGAGGGTACGTGGACACACTCTCCCCTCTCGTTGTTGTGCATCACCATGATCCTGCGTGTGCATAGGAATTTTTTTGAAATTACTACGTTCCCCAACAGTGGCATCCGAGTCAGGTTTATGCCTAGATGTTATATGCATGAGTAGAACACAAGTGAGTTGTGGGCGATACATGTCATACTGCTTACCAGCATGTCATACTTTGGTTCGGCGGTATTGTTAGATGAAGCAGCCCGGACCGACATTACGCGTACGCTTACGCGAGACTGGTTCTACCGACATGCTTTGCACATAGGTGGCTGGCGGGTGTCAGTTTCTCCAACTTTAGTTGAACCGAGTGTGGCTACGCCCGGTCCTTGAGAAGTTTAAAACAGCACTAACTTGGCGAACTATCGTTATGGTTTTGATGCGTAGGTAAGAACGATTCTTGCTCAGCCCATAGCAGCCACGTAAAATTTTGCAACAACAAAGTAGAGGACGTCTAACTTTTTCTTGCAGGGCATGTTGTGATGTGATATGGTCAAGACGTGATGCTATATTTTATTGTATGAGATGATCATGTTTTGTAACCAAGTTATCGGCAACTGGCAGGAGCCATATGGTTGTCGCTTTATTGTATGCAATGCAATCGCCCTGTAATTGCTTTACTTTATCACTAAGCGGTAGGATAGTCATAGAAGCAATAGGTGGCGAAACGACAACGATGCTACGATGGAGATCAAGGTGTCACGCCGGTGATGATGGTGATCATGACAGTGCGTCGGAGATGGAGATCACAAGCACAAGATGATGATGGCCATATCATATCACTTATATTGATTGCATGTGATGTTTATCCTTTATGCATCTTATTTTGCTTTGATTGACAGTAGAATTATAAGATGATCTCTCACTAAATTTCAAGGTATAAGTGTTCTCCCTGAGTATGCACCGTTGCGAAAGTTCTTCGTGCTGAGACACGACGTGATGATCGGGTGTGATAGGCTCTACGTTCAAATACAACGGGTGCAAAACAGTTGCACACACGGAATACTCAGGTTAAACTTTACTAGCCTAGCATATACAGATATGGCCTCGGAACACTGAGACCGAAAGGTCGAGCGTGAATCATATAGTAGATATGATCAACATAGTGATGTTCACCATTGAAAACTACTCCATCTCACGTGATGATCGGACATGGTTTAGTTGATTTGGATCACGTGATCACTTAGATGATTAGAGGGATGTCTATCTAAGTGGGAGTTCTAAGGTAATATGATTAATTGAACTTAAATTTATCATGAACTTAGTACCTGATAGTATTTTGCAAATTATGTTGTAGATCAATAGCTCGTGTTGTTACTTTCCTATGTTTTATATGGGTTCCTAGAGAAAACTAAGTTGAAAGATGATAGTATCAATGATGCGGACTGGGTCCGTGATCTGAGGTTTATCATCATTGCTGCATAGAAGAATTATGTCCTTGATGCACCGCTAGGTGACAGACCTATTGCAGGAGCAGATGCATACATTATGAACGTTTGGCTAGCTCAATATGATGACTACTTGATAGTTTAGTGCACCATGCTTAACGTCTTAGAATCGGGACTTCAAAGACGTTTTGAACGTCATGGACCATATGAGATGTTCCAGAAGTTGAAGTTAATATTTCAAGCAAATACCAAAGTTGAGAGAAATGAAGTCTCCAACAAGTTCTATATCTAAAAGATGGAGTAGAATAGCTCAAGCAGTGAGCATGTGCTCAGATTGTCTGGGTAGTACAATCACTTGAATCAAGTGGGAGTTAATCTTCCAGATGAGATAGTGATTGAAAGAGTTCTCTAGTCACCATCACCAAGTTGCTAGAACTTCTTCATGAACTATAGTATGCAAGCGATGACGAAAACAATTCCCAAGCTCTTCGTGATGTTGAAATCAACGAAGGTAGAAATCAAGAAAGAGCATCAAGTGTTGATGATTGACAAGACCACTAGTTTCAAGAAAAGGGACAGAAAGGGAACTTCAAGTAGAATGACAAGCAAGTTGTCACTCCCGCGAGGAAACTCAAAGTTGGACCAAAGCCTGAAACTGAGTGCTTCTACTGCAAAGGAAATGGTCACTGGAAGCGGTAATACCCTGAATATTTGGTGGATAAGAAGGATGGCAAAGTGAACAAGGGTATATTTGATATACACATTATTGATGTGTACCTTACTAGTGTTTATAGTAGCCCCTGGGTATTTGATACTTGTTCGGTTGCTAAGATTAGTAACTAGAAACAGGAGTTACAGAATAAACAGAGACTAGTTGAGGGTGAAGTGACAATGAGTGTTGGAAGTAGTTCCAAGATTGATATGATCATCATCGCACACTCCCTATACTTTCGGGATTAGTGTTAAACCTAAATAAATGTTATTTGGCATTTGCGTTGAGCATGAATATGATTTGATCATGTTTATTGCAATACGGTTATTCATTTGAAGTCAGAGAATAATTGTTGTTCTATTTACATGAATAAAACCTTCAATGGTCATACACCCAATAAAAATAGTTTGTTGGATCTCGATCGTAGTGATACACATATTCATAATATTGATACCAAAAGATGCAAAGTTAATAATGATAGTGCAACTTATTTGTGGCACTGCCGTTTGGGTCATATCGGTGTAAAGCACATGAAGAAACTCCATAAAGATGGCTTTTCAGAATCACTTGGTTATGAATCATTTGATGCTTGCGAACCGTGCCTTTTGGGCAAAATGACTAAAACTCCGTTCTCCGGAACAATGGAACGAGCTACTGACTTGTTGGAAATAATACATACCGATGTATGCGGTCCAACGAGTGTTGATGCTCATGGCGAGTGTCGTTATTTTCTGACCTTCACAAATGATTTGAGCAGATGTGAGTATATCTACTTAATGAAGCACAAGTCCGAAACATTTGAAAAGTTCAAAGAATTTCAGAAGTGAAGTGGAGAATCATCGTAACAAGAAAAATAAAGTTTCTACAATCTAATCTTAGAGGAGAATATTTGAGTTATGAGTTTGGCCTTAATTTAAAAACAATGTGGAATAGTTTCACACCTCACGCCACATGGAACACCACAGCGTAATGGTGTGTCCGAACGTCATAACCGTACTTTATTGGATATGGTGTGATCTATGATGTATCTTACCGATTTACCACTATTGTTTTAGGGTTATGCATTAGAGACAGCTACATTCACGTTAAATAGGGCACCATCTAAATCCGTTGAGACGACACCGTATGAACTATGGTTTAGCGATAAACCTAAGGTGTCGTTTCTTAAAGTTTGGAGTTGCGATGCTTATGTGAAAAACTTTCAAACTGATAAGCTCGAACCCAAATCGAAGAAGTGCGTCTTCATAGAATACCCAAAGGAAATTGTTGGGTACACCTTCTATGACAGATCCGAAGGCAAGATATTCGTTGCTAAGATGGATCCTTTCTAGAGAAGGAGTTTCTCTCGAAAGAAGTGAGTGGGAGAAAAGTAGAGCTTGATAAGGTAATTGTACCTTCTCCCGAATTGGAAAGTAGTTCATCATAGAAATCAATTCCAGTGATTCCTACACCAATTAGTGAGGAAGCTAATGATGATGATCATGAAACTTCAGATTAAGTTACTATAGAACCTCGTAGGTCTTCTAGAGTAAGATCCGCACCAGAGTGGTGCGGTAATCCTATTCTGGAGGTCATGTTACTTGGCCATGGTGAACCTACGAACTATGAGGAAGCGATGATGAGCCCAGATTCCGCAAAATGGCTTGAGACCATGAAATCTAAGATAGGATCCATGTATGAGAACAAAGTGTGGACTTTGGTTAACTTGCCCGATGATCGGCAAGCCATAAAAATTAAATGGATCTTTAAGAGGAAGACAGACGCTAATAGTAGTGTTACTATCTACAAAGCTAGACTTGTCGAAAAAGGTTTTTGACAAAGTTCAAGGTGTTGACTACGATGAGAGTTTCTCACTCGTATTTATGCTTAAGTCGTCCGAATCATGTTAGCAATTGCCACATTTTATGAAATCTGGCAAATAGATGTCAAATTGCATTTCTTAATGGATTTATTAAAGAAGAGTTGTATATAATGCAACCAGAAGGTTTTGTCGATTCAAAGGGTGCTAACAAAGTTTGCAAGCTCCAGCGATCCATTTATGGACTCGTGCAAGCCTCTCAGAGTTGGAATAAACGTTTTGATAGTGTGATCAAAACATATGGTTTTATACAGACTTTTGGAGAAGCCTGTATTTACAAGAAAGTGAGTAGGAGCTCTATAGAGTTTCTAATATTATATATGGATGACATATTGTTGATTGGAAATGATATAGAATTTCTTGATAGCATAAAGGGATACTTGAATAAGAGTTTTTCAATGAAAGACCTCGGTGAAGCTGCTTACATATTGGGCATCAAGATCTATAAGATAGATCAAGACGCTTGATAAGATTTTTCAATGAGTATATACCTTGGCAAGTTTTGAAATAGTTCAAAATGGATCAGTCAAAGAAGGAATTCTTGTCTGTATTACCAGGTGTAAAGTTGAGTAAGACTCAAAACACGACCATGGCAGAAAATAGAAAGATAATGAAAGTCATTCCCTATGCCTCAGTCATAGGTTCTATAAAAGTATGCCATGCTATGGACCAGACCTATTGTATACGGGTGCCCTGGTTTGGCAAGGGAGTACAATGGTGATCTAGGAGTAGATCACTAGACATTGGTCAAAATTATCCTTAGTGGAATAAGGATATGTTTCTCGATTATGGAGGTGACAAGAGGTTCGTCGTAAAGGGTTACGTCGATACAAGATTTGACACTGATCCAGATGACTCTAAGTCTCAATCTGGATACATATTGAAAGTGGGAGCAATTAGCTAGAGTAGCTCCGTACGGAGTATTGTAGACATAGAATATTTTTGCAAAATAGATACGGCTCTGAATGTGACAGACCCGTTAACTAAACTTCTCTCACAAGCAAAACATGATCACACCTAGTACTCTTTGGGTGTTAATCACCTAGCAATGTGAACTAGATTATTGACTCTAGTAAACCCTTTGGATGTTGGTCACATGACGATGTGAACTATGGGTGTTAATCATATATAGATATGAATATTGGTGTTAAATCACATGGCGATGTGAACTAGATTATTGACTCTAGTGCAAGTGGGAGACTGAAGGAAATATGCCCTAGAGGCAATAATAAAGTTATTATTTATTTCCTTATTTCATGATAAATGTTTATTATTCATGCTAGAATTGTATTAACCGGAAACATAATACATGTGTGAATACATAGACAAACATAGTGTCACTAGTATGCCTCTACTTAACTAGCTCGTTAATCAAAGATGGTTAAGTTTCTTAACCATAGACATGAGTTGTCATTTGATTAACGGGATCACATCATTAGGAGAATGATGTGATTGACTTGACCCATTCCGTTAGCTTAGCACTTGATCGTTTAGTATGTTGATATTGCTTTCTTCATGACTTATACATGTTCCTATAACTATGAGATTATGCAACTCCCGTTTACCGGAGGAACACTTTGTGTGCTACCAAATATCACAACGTAACTGGGTGATTATAAAGGTGCTCTACAGGTGTCTCCGAAGGTACTTGTTGGGTTGGCATATTTCAAGATTAGGATTTGTCACTCCGATTGTCGGAGAGGTATCTCTGGGCCCACTCGGTAATGCACATCACTATAAGCCTTGCAAGCATTGTAACTAATGAGTTAGTTACAGGATGATGTATTACGGAACGAGTAAAGAGACTTGCCAAAAACGAGGTTGAACTAGGTATTGAGATACCGACGATCGAATCTCGGGCAAGTAACATACCGATGACAAAGGGAACAACGTATGTTGTTATGCGGTTTGACCGATAAAGATCTTCGTAGAATATGTGGGAGCCAATATGAGCATCCAGGTTCCGCTATTGGTTATTGACCGGAGACGTATCTCGGTCATGTCTACATAGTTCTCGAACCCGTAGGGTCCGCACGCTTAAAGTTCGATGACGGTTATATTATGAGTTTATGTGTTTTGATGTACCGAAGGTAGTTCGGAGTCCCGGATGAGATCGGGGACATGACAAGGAGTCTCGAAATGGTCGAGACGTAAAGATCGATATATTGGACGACTATATTCGGACATCGGAAAGGTTCCGAGTGATTCGGATATTTATCGGAGTGTCGGGAGGGTTATCGGAAACCCCGGGGGGACTATTGGGCCTACATGGGCCATAGGGAAGAGGGGAGGCAGCCCACAAGGGGAAGCTACGCCCCCTCCCTATAGGGTGTCCGAATTGGACTAGGGAGGGGGGCACGCCCCCCCTTTCCTTCTCCTTTCCCTCTCCTTCCTTTTCCTAGTTGGACTAGGAAAGAGGGGAGTCCTACTCCTACTAGGAGGACTCCTCCCCTCCTTGGTGCGCCCCAAGGCTGGCTGGCCTCCCCCCTTGCTCCTTTATATACGGGGGCAGGGGGGCACCTTTAGAGACAACAATTGATCTCTTGATCTCTTAGCCGTGTGCGGTGCCCCCCTCCACCATATTCCACCTCGGTAATATCATAGCGGTGCGTAGGCAAAGCCCTGCGTCGGTAGCATCATCAACACCGTCATCACGCCGTCGTGCTGACGGAACTCTCCCACAAAACTCTGCTGGATCGGAGTTTGTGGGACGTCATCGAGTTGAACGTGTGCTAAACTCGAAGGTGTCGTGCGTTCGGTACTTGATTGGTCGGATCGTGAAGACGTACGACTACATCAACCGTGTTGTGCTAACGCTTTCGCTTTCGATCTACGAGGGTACGTGGACACACTCTCCCCTCTCGTTGCTATGCATCACCATGATTATGCGTGTGCGTAGGATTTTTTTTTTGAAATTACTACGTTCACCAACAATCGGCACAAAGGGCTATTGCCTTGTTTGAGCAACCTCGTCGGTTTTCACTCCAGCCACGACTTCCGTGATGCATCGGCTGTTACGACTATGTGGGGATGTCCGTCAGCTTACTTTTGGATTCTTCTTCACTCTCACCGTTTGCGTCGCTACCGTTGTGACTGCGGGGGGATATTGAGTATCGGTGATTGTTTAGGAAATATAGGATAAATTAGGATTTGTTCTAGCTTGTCTTGTACTTCAAGATGGTCATGTACTCCTATATATACGTCTATCAGGCTCAAACAATATATCATCGATTCCACCGATCCCTCTCTATCCTTTCTAACACGGACGTCCGGGTCGGCCCGTGAGCGTTTGGTGCACGATGTTGGATGATACAAATTGTCAGGACCGTGTAAGCCGGCCATTTAGTGGCATTTTAATGCATGGCGTTGGAGATACCTGAGAGTGACCTCAATTTACGTTCTACAGAATAATTAAAACTTGATGATCCCCTGCGTTGTATGGCCCTCCTGGACGTACGAATCATACTCAGGAGACCTCGCATACAGGCCATGCTAGCCTGATTGTTCGATCTTGTTCTCCGCTAACAGATTCTAAAATGATCGACAAGCTGTAATCACACATGGCGCTTTTGGCTCGCTCGGCTACTTAACTAGAGCTAGAGCTAGCAAAGAACTTGTCGTAGAAGGGAGACCCAGGTCAGACTGTGAGCTGGCACTTTGGCGGCAGCGACCTCAAGCCAGCTGACCCACGACGATTTGGAATGCGACAGTCAGGCAAATCCCCGCTCCAGCTCCTCGATCTTCAGCCATCCACGTCTGGACTAGCAAATGCTCGCACCGTTTGTTCAAGGTGCTCGCCGGTAGTTAGGTGCAGTACGTGCAACTTTGTTAGATCAACTTCAATGTGGCGACCCATTTTATCCGCCTGCATTCGTTTGGGTCGGTGCAGACAAAAATAAAGGCCCAACCTAGCGACCCAAACGTAAATGGCGTCCGCCTGGCGTCCGCATGGACCCATTTCCAGCCAAAAATTGTGCCTGGAATGCGTCGGCGCGGACAGAAGCGGACGCGCCGCGCATCTCCTCGGCGTCCGCCGCGTCCCCACCTGTAGGCCATCCAACCGCCAACGGTCGTTTTATTTATGACGACCACCGACAGCGGGCCCACTTGTCAGCCTCACGAAGCGTTCTATTTTAAGCACGCGTGCGGCGGGGGCCCGGCCTCATCCGCTTCTTCCGCCCACATCTGGCTCCCCACCACTCCCTTGCTTCCTCGTCGGCGACAGGAAACCCTAGGCCGCCATGGGCATCTTCGGCAACAATGGCAAGGCCAAGGGCAAGTGCACCCCCGGCGCCTCGTCCTCCCGTGCTCCCCTCCCCCTCCACGCCGGCGCGTTTCTGCCCGAAACGTCGGCGCCTGCATATCCCGGTGCACCAAGCGCGGTGGCACTGGGAGTATAGGCAGCCCCTCCCCTACCCCGACGTGACGCTGCCGCATCATTGGCACTTGGATCCCCAGAGGATCCCGGTGCCGGTGGTTCCGCGGAGTCAGCGGGCGCACGACAAGGAGGTGCGCCGGCGCCGCGCGTAGCTCACGCCAGAGTAGCGTCGGCTCCCCGAGTACGCCGCCGACTCTCCCAACTGGGAGGCTTGGTTCGCCCTTGAACACACGGAGCCACGGCGCTCGGGTGTCGACGTCGTCCCACCACCGTTCCCACCGCTGCCCCTGCAGTTACAGTCGGAGGACGAGGAGGCGGAGGCGGAGTACCAGGCCGCCCTCGAGGAGGCCCTGCAGCAGGCGCTGGAGGCTAGCCGCCTCGAGGAGGACGCGCATTGGGATGAGCTGGAGCAAGCCCTCGCCCTGTCGGCGGCGGGGGACTCCGTCCACTTCCCGCTGTTCGTGCCACCACCGCCATCCTCGCCGCCCATCGAGCCCAAGCCGGAGCCGGAGCCGACACGAAAGCGCTTCCCGCCTCCACCCACTTGGCCGGAGGAGGCCTACTCGTGGAAAGGCAGTACCGCGAGCGGGTGAGCGCGCCCCCGCCCACTTCGCCGCGACGCGGGAGCAGGAGGCCGCCCACCTCGAGCGTTGGAAGGCGCACTGGCTCCGGCAGGAGCAGGACGATGGCGAGCAGCAGATGCGCTACGAGGCCATGCTCCAGTGCAATGTGGAGGCGCTCCAGGAGGAGGAGGAGCGCGCGCGGCTAGCCGCAATGTCGCCGCCCCAGCAGACGCCGGAGGGCATGGCAGCATACTAGGCAGCATTCGGGTGGGCAGGCCCTGCTCCCGTCTTCATCGACCTCACCGGCGATGGCGACAGCGGCGTCGACGCCAAGGGCAAGGGCAAGGCTGACGACGTCTAGGGCAGCGTGCGAGGCGGCACAAGGCGGACGCAGACTTTTTTTAATGTTTTAATTATGTTTAAGTGGATTTTGGCCGGCGTTTGACCGGCCACTTATGTTTAATTATGTTTATTTTAAGTTTATTTCATGTGACCCTTTTTTTTGCATGCCCGCATATTTGGGTTTGCCCCTATTAGATGGCCAAGCTGACCCATTTTAAAATGCGGACGAACACGTCCGCCTGGCCGACTCAAACGGACGAAAAGCGGATAAAAACAGTGTCCATTTGGGCCGGCCCGTTGGAGTTGCTCTTAAAGTGGCATACTTGTGCTTTGGTGTACCATGTATACGAACACACGTGGGAATATAGCGATTTAGCAGAAGAATGGGCAAAATACGAAGAAAATATCTCTGCACGCGCGCGCTGCACGGATCATCGTCCTCACGATCCCCATCTTTGGTCGGCTGAGGACATTGTACCGCACAGTACGCCCGTGACACACATCCATGCATGCATGCAGCCACGGAGAGATAGCTAGGTAGGGACCAGAGCATAGTAAAGTAAAGTCGGCCGAATGGGGGTCTGCAACTAAACAAAAAGTTGTGCTGGGGCTGGACTCATGGCTTACTGCGCCCTCCCGTGACAGAAGCATCCCAATTATCATGCGGTGCGGTGCGGTGCATGCGGTAGAGCGGTGGCCCGTGGCGAGTCGAGGATCCATTCCAGACCAGAAAGCGAACAAGAATCAGTATCACCCACTGGGTCGGCGGTCGGCTCGTGGTTTATCTCGGTGCGGTGGGAGGCTGTCAATATCGTGGGAGGCTGTCAATATCCTGGGGTGGGTCAATGACTCGTCGCGGACTGCCGGACAGGATCTCATTCTCATCCCGGCTTTGTAGTTGTGGCATGGCGCTGCCTGCTGGAAGATGATGCCTCCATGTCAGCTAGCTCTCGGCCTTTATGCATCTCTTGGATCAGGGTCAGGGAGTGTCTTGCGCGGACGAGACTTGCCTGCTCCCCCGGTATGTGCCTATCCGTGCTCCCGCATACATGGCTTATTTTGATTGGAACAAAATAAGGCCCGGCCCCATCCTTTTAAAATCAGGGGGGGAAATGATTAGATTAGAAAAAAGAAAGGAAAAAAGACAGCCGTAGGATGAAGTGAGAGTACGGATGGGAGCATGGAAGGGAGCAGGCAAGCCGGATCCGTCTTGCGCTGGTTTAACCACAGTAAGTATACCTGGAATATAAAATTTACGTAGAAACTGTGCGTTACCATCAACTCAGAGTTACCAAGTCACTGCGGTATAACACTGAACGATCTGACTATGTCACTAAGGCATTGAGCTAAATGTCGTCGTAGAAGGTGATAGTTGGCGTCAATTGATCGCGCACTTGAAGAGAGGATCAAGAACGAGACGTCCCCGACAGCAAACATGGTGGTCCCAAAGCCCTGTGATCGATATTTCAAAACTCAGAAGGGGTGCATAACAAGCGAAAATTCGTAGGGACACGTAGGTGCAGGAGCACCACATCTAAGAAAAAAATTGCAGCGGTTGATCAACGACGTGATCCGACGGAAATTGGCTGAAAAACATATGTAAATACTTAACCGAGTACGAGACAGTATATGCGTCTATTCTCTACAAATACTTCCGCTGGGTGTTGTTATACGTCTTTCTAATTGTGTGTATGCTACATCCCCTTTCTGTCACATGACCCTGTTCAACAAGTTCCCTACACTGTTCATCTTCTTCTTCTTTGGTTTCTGTCATGCTCCGCTCTCAGGTTCCAGTAATGTTCCATCCTCTTCTTTCTCTATTTTTTCTCTTTTGTGCAGTTACTCTCTCCTTTACATGACGTAGACGTATCATTTCGTCATGTCCTGCTGCTTGGCAAGTTCATGCCATCGTTCTTCCCATGAATAATTGCTACACTATTTTTGCCAAAAAAAAAATTTGCGAGAAAATTTCCGATCTATTCATCTTCAATCATGGCAGTACAACGAATACTAGAAATAATAGAAATTACATCCAGATCCGTAGACCACCTAGCGACAACTACCAACACTGAAGCGAGCCGAAGGCGCGCCGCCGTCATCGCCCCTCCATCGCCGGAGTCGGACACAACTTGTTGTAGTAGATAGTCGGGAAGTCGTCGTGCTAAGGCCCCGTAGGACCAGCGCACCAGAACAGCAACCGCCGCAGATGAAGAATAACGTAGATCAGAAAAATCCAATCCGAAGACACACGAACGTAGACGAACAACGACGAGATCCGAGCAAATCCACCAAAGATAGATCCGCCGGAGACACACCTCCACACGCCCACCAACGATGCTAGACGCATCGCCGGAACGGGGGCTAGGCGGGAAGACCTTTATTCCATCTTCAGGGAGCCGCCGCCGTCTCGTCTTCCTGAGCAGGACACAAACCTAGCAAAACTGAAAGAAACGATTAAAAACGGAGCCCTCCCGCCGACCCTTGCCGAGATCCACTGCGCCCCCATGGCCCTAAGGCCATCGGAGAGGAGGCGGACCTATGACGACGGCGGCGGGAAGCAAAACCCTAGCTTTTTGTGGAGGAGAAGGAGGAGGCGGCGGCTACTATTTTTGCCAATTTTTATTTTCTCTTCCCTCAAATATCCATCCTTCTATCAACACATGCATGCTTGCACTATAAAATCTCCCTTTGTCGAAAGACTTTGATGCCTTCCTTATGAATATTCCCCATTGACTATTTTGATTTTGTTCTTTCAAAGTGCGGTGTTTTTTGTATGATTTGATTTTATTTTCAGTCCTAACATTTTGGTTCTTGTTCTACCAAGTTAAATCTATGAAACTTACCTTCTTGTTTTTAACAAACCTACACAGTACCTTCAGTTTTGTATGTACGAACTTGCGCCAATTCTGCTGGTTAATTTTTTTATAATTTATTAATGCGCGTAGCCAACAAGTTGTGACGTGGAGTTACCTAACATTTATTTTCTGCGGTCCGCATTCGCCTCAACTTCTTTCTCGCCGGAAGTAAGTGTCCTTCCATCTCTGAAATGTTCGCTGAATTTGCTGAAAGATATTGTTATTCCTTGTTATCCAAAGGGCCCAAGAGGCAATGATGATGATCTCCATAAAGAAAGGAATATTCAGCTTGATCTTGATGCCTTCAAAAGTCTCAAGAACACAAAGATTGAAAATTCTAGAGGGGCAAACAAAATCCCAACATTTGGTAGCAAAAGGGAAAGCCCAGAAGAGGTGATGACGAGTTTCTTCTTATTGACAACTTAAAGTGACATAATTACCGAGTCTAATAAAAATAAATATATCTTCTTAGGAGGTTTCTTGTTTCGGGCATTGAGACACCGTTTTACTCACTTTAACTATTTACCTTGCTGCTTTATCTATTTTATTTCAAAATTACAAAAATAGTGTTACCATCTGAACCACAAATCTATCACTCAAATTATTAATCTCTTCACCAAACTAGTACACCTATACAATAAACAATTGTATTAGGTGTGTTTGGACACAAGAGACTACATGTGTCATTATTGCATGGTTGTTTGAAAGAGCCTACTTTCAACTTACACCTTTCATGGATTGATAAACTTTAGGTCATCCATTTGAAAGGAAATTGCCGTTGTCCTACAATCCTCTGTGCTTGGGGGCCCAACAGTGTAGTAGACACCAAGCACCCATCAAAGGCACATGCAATGTACATCGCCTAAGGCAATACTGCAATCACTATTTAGATCTACTATCATGTCGGTGTCCTTCTCCATGATTATGTCTAAGCGCCTATGTTAGTTCATTCGCATGTTTTCACTAAACTCATGGTCGATTCTTCATGAAGATAGTAGAAAGAGAGGTGAAGCTAACGGTAGTGCAACAACGGTGATGGTAGTGGAGGCTGGAGCCAACGAAGGAAGCCTCACTAGAGTAGTAACAAGGTGGAGCCACCTCCGCGGTGGTGACAATAGTTTTGGACCAAGAAAGGAGAGCTTGTCGTAATGGGAAATAAGGATTAGGGGTGACTAGGGGCGAAGTCTTGATCCGACGGAGCCGTTGGGTATGATGGGTTTGCGTGCAATGGTGCAGACTAGGCAAGATGAGATAATGGAGTTTGCGATGGTGATTTGAGAGCGAAGATGATCGAGAAAGAAAAAAAACAAATAACACTGTATGTTAACGTATAATGATAATAATTTGCTCACCTATATAGACCCATGAATTTTTCTACATCTATAGATATATCATACGAAATTAAAGTTGCATGACAAGATCGCAAATTATTGTTGGAAAAGGGAAGGGGAAGTGAGCCCACAACGAAACTCTAGAGCGATTAATGAGAGGTAGTGGGGATTTGATCCGTAAGTTTCCACCTGTGAGAAAACTTCCCTTAGGTTTAGCCCCATTCAATATTCGTCTTGCACCTCTTTTTTGTGTTTGCTAAATGTAAGGTGCCATAATATTTTTAGGGCGTCTGTCGATTTATGATATTCTTGAGGCCGAAGGGGGGGCGACATGAGGAGCGGCAGAGGCAGGCATCGACCCTGGCAGGCCATGTTGTGGACGAGCGATAGCCGGCGGAAGCGACTCCGAAACTTGAATGGTGCAGATCGGGGAAGGGGGGGGGGCAGGTACGTGGTCACCAGAGTTGTTGCATATCATGGTGGAGCCTTATAAGGATGGTCGCGGCGGCAACAAGCACCGACAATGGGGGAGGTTGAGAGGAGGGCGAGGCAGTGTGAGACAGTGCCCACCAGCCACGGGGGGAGGGGGATGCAAGCGGTTGGAGCGGGTGGGTGGGCAAATGCATGATGAAGAAGAAAGAGATGTTGAAGATGAATAGTGTGAGGTGATTGTGGATGTTGGATGGTGATCCGACTGTCCAAAAAATTGAATGGCGCCAAATTTGTTTTCACAAATTGGCGTTCTTGATATTGTTTTTCAGAAATTGCATCTCATTAATTTTGTCTCACTCATCTCGCAAAAAAAAAAAAATTGTCTCACTCAACAGTCCACGCTCTCATTCGGCACCATTGTCCAAAAGGTACAACCAAACCCTAAATAATCAGCAATGTGGCTAATTCACCAACTTGTGACTGACTGGCCGCAAGTGGCCTGGCCTCCCTATCTACATTACCACCCCTCTTCCTCCATTGAATCCTTCCATCCCGTTCTTGCCATCTCCGGCCATACCACAATGGCCACCATAACCACCACAACTGTCACCGAACCTGACAATGCCGACGCGTCTTCGCCAGCACCCAAGAATGTCATGTGCGAGCTAGCCGCCCGGAATATCTACTACGCGAAGCCGGCTGCGGCGCCGACGTTGTCCCTCGGGCGGCTCTTAAGGCCTTGCGGCGCGGCCCTTGCGACGCCCGACTACATCCTCCGCGACGTGTCGCTCACGGCGCGGGCGGGGGAGATCCTGGCCGTCGTCGGCCCGAGCGGCGCCGGCAAGTCCACGCTGCTCGACATCCTTGCGGTGCGGACAGCGCCCACCCACGGGCGCCTCCTGCTCAACTCGGCGCCGCTCCGGTCCTCCTCCTTCCGCCGCCTGTCCGCCCACGTGCCGCAGGCCGACGTCGCTCTGTCGCTGCTCACCGTAGCCGAGACGTTCACCTTCGCCGCGTCGCTGCTTTACCATACGTCGGCGTCCGCGGCCTCGACCGCGGTCACGGCGCTCCTCGCCGACTTCCGTCTGGCGCACGCGGCTCACACGCAGGTCTCCGCGTCCCGGCTATCGGGAGGCGAGCGCCGGCGGGTGTCCATTGGCCTCGCCCTGCTCCGCGACCCCGGGGTGCTCCTCCTCGACGAGCCGACCTCCGGCCTCGACTCCTCCTCGGCGTTCGTGGTCGTCGGCTGCCTCCGCGCCGTCGCGGCCGCCAGAGGCACGACGGTGGTGCTGTCCATCCACCAGCCCAGCGCGCGCCTCCTCTCCGCCGTGGATTCGCTCCTCCTCCTCTCCCGCGGCACCGTACTCCACCACGGCTCCCTCGCCTCCCTCGACGCCGCCCTCCTCTCACACGGCTTCGCCGTCCCCGCACAGCTCAACCCGCTAGAGTACGCCCTCGAGGTCATTGACCAGATACCCCATCCCTCGCCCTCCTCCCCTGAACCAAAGTCATCGCAAGATCTCACAACCAAGGCATCGGATTCGGACCGCAACAGGCCGGCCATGGCGACACCGCCGTCGTTGTCGTGTACTTCGCCGTGCTCACGGATACATGAGTTCGTGGTTCTGTACAAGAGGGCGTGGAAGGTGGTGTATCGCAGCAAGCAGCTGCTATTGACCAACTTCCTCGAGGCTGTGATCGTCGGGACGCTGCTGGGCACCATCTACATCAACGCCGGTTATGGCGAGGCCGGCGCACACAAGCGACTGGGGCTCTTCGCCTTCACGCTGACGTTCCTGCTCACCTCCACCACGGAGACGCTGCCAACGTTCGTCACGGAGCGGCCGATCGTGCTCGCTGAGACGGCGGCGGGTCTGTACCGGCTGTCCACCCATGCCACCGCGGCCACGATGGTGTTCCTCCCGTACCTCCTGGCGGTGGCGCTGCTCTACTCCTCGTGCGTCTACTTCCTCGTCGGCCTCTGCGCGTCGCCGGCGGCATTCGCAGTGTTTGTGCTGGTGGTGTGGGCGGTGGTGCTCACGGCCAACTCCTTCGTGCTGTTCATCAGTTCCTTCGCGCCGGACTACATCGCGGGAATGTCTCTGGTCTCGGTGTCGCTGGCCGGGTTCTTCCTCTTCTCAGGCTACTTCCTGTCGCGGGAGAGCACGCCGGTGTACTGGGTGTTCATGCACTACGCCTCTCCCTACAAGTACGCGCTGGACGCCATGCTCGCCAACGAGTACTCGTGCGCGGCGAACCGGTGCTTCGGGGTGGCCGGCGCCGGAGAGGAGTGCTCGGAGACGGGGCGCGACGTGCTGGCGGCGAGGGGCCTCACGGCGGAGGAGCGGTGGACGGGAGTGCAGGTGCTGTTTGGATTCTTCCTCCTCTACCGGGTGCTCTACTGGGTCGTGCTCAGCCGGAGAGCGTCGAGAGCCAAGAGGTGACCATTGATCAATCCACGAATTTCGTCTCCTCCCTTTACTACACCACGTAGTGCGTATACGAGTGTGTGTGAACGCATGCATGGAGAAGAAGGAGCTTCGTGCATGCGACAGTTAAGGTACGCCAATGTCAAAGTTCATCGACAGAGTGGTTAACCGGTAATTAAGATGCTATACTGATGTATATTGTGAACATAAAATGACTTCTACATAAATGTATGCATGGATATGGATAATAAACAGTGAGAATTCTCTACATGCCATTGATTATGAACTCAATTCTGTCTGTAGCACCGACGGTTGGTCGATAGTATAGAGGGAATTCAGCCCCTCTTCAGTGGCATGTGAGGAATTCTCTAATGATAGTTTGTGGGTACTGGCTTGATTTTTGTAATAACTTTGGCTTTCTTTTCAAACGTTCAAATGTAGTGCAAATATAATTCACCTGAATGTTTTGAATGCCTGGCCATGCCCGTCTTTTAAGCATTCGAAAGGGTATGCGATTATAGGTAACCTGGTCATTTTGAAGTCCTAGTCATCTTTTCAAATTTGGGATCAAGATATTGCCATGCATTTTTGTTCCAACGTCGCTTCATACAATCTTACTAGAGAATTGTAACCATGTATAGTTTGCTAAAGTTGTGCAATTTCAGTACCCCAATTATAAGTGGCTAAGGTTCTGACATTTCAGCCAAACATACAATTACCAACAACCAAATCAATATAGTTTGATTTATCTTGTTAAACATAGGAAAAAAATAAAAGTTTGATTTGACCACTGATCGGCAAAACTCAATCACTTTTTCTCCTTAAGCGCTTCTCTATATGATAGAAAAAAAAAATCAGTAAGTTAGCTATCTGATCATGGTATAGCCATTATACATTTATCCAAGGCCTGGATTTTAATCCCAATACGACAACCCTGACCCTCCTGGCAAAGTCATTTCTGACGGGGCCGCTATGTGGTGGACTCCTCTCAACCAATCACAGCCTGCCACCATTGCATGTACTTTTCTACTTCATCATAGTTTTGTACTATTAAAGGAAGGATAGGTACATATCGAAAATAATAGTTCTGTGAATTCCAAAATGTATTTTTCCCAATAATTGAAACTAATTCGAAGACTTCAATTTTTTAAGACCTCTGTATTATTTTCCGATTTTTTGATTTAGTTCAATAATTTTAGCGAAATTTAGAAGTTCAATTATTTTATTGAATTTTCATTTTTTTCTAAAAAAATTTAAAATATGAGTCATACATATTTCACAAATATCAATTATTCCAGTCATATTCCAATCAATTCAGAAACATTTCACACAAATTTCAATCTTTTCAGTCACATCTCAATCAGTTTTAGAAATATTTCATACACGTGCCAAGAAATTCATTGTTTCGAAACAATTTCCAAATATAAATCTGAAATTTTGACATACTTTCCAATTAAATATGTCATTTTTTGACCAATTTAGGAAATATCCGATATATATTTCACCCAGGTTTTTAATTGTTTCAGACACATTTTAATAATTTTAGTCATACTTAGGAAAATTTATTAAACTTGCATTTTGAATTTGTCAGAGCAACTCTAGCAGACCCCGCAAAAACTTGACCCGCAAAACGCGTTTGCAGTTTCAGTAAGATCGTGTTTGCGGGCCGAAAACTAGCGCGGCCGAACAGAAACCGTATCTAAAACTGCATAATTTAAAAAAAAAACTTTCACGGGAGAAATCGCACCTCGTTGACGCAAGTAGTTCATCACATACTACATAGATTTTACACGATCAAACACTACAAACATAGTTCATACTAAATACTACGTTAATACTAATACAAGAGGGGGTGGGATCTGACGGCTGCGAGGTCATGGCAATGGACGACGCCGTGGAGGAGAAGGACGCTCAATCCTCCTCGCCGGAGCTGCAGAGGCCGACGTACTTCGCCCTCCGCTCCTCACGGATGCGGCGCCACTCCTCGTCCTTCTCCTTGGCGGCGAGGTTGGCGGCGACCGCCTACCGCCACTGGAGGTCTTCGAGCTCCTCGACTTGGCGCCGACGCTCCGCCTCCTCGTGCACGCTCCGCTCGACGATGGCGGCCGCAACGGCGGCGACATCGGCGACGTAGTCTTCCGGCCCGACGACTCTGTGGCGGCCGAGCGGAGCGGGCTCCTCGGGCTCCTCCTTGACGGGGACGAAGTCGAACTCGTTCGGCTCCTCCTCGTCCTCCGACCACTCCCTCTTCACGGGAAGAAGGCCCGCACCGGAAGAGGAGGAGCTCCCGGCGTACGAAGATCTCGCGGAGGAGAAGGACGCGCGTCGGCGGTCGTACTCCTCCGTCTCGCGGAGGCGGAAGGTCGCCGGCGGCGATAAGCTGCGGTTGGTCCACTTCTGGGCCCCGCGCTGCCTCACGCCGTCCGACCGGACGCGCCGCTCGCGCTCCGGGTTGCTTCGGCCGCCGGATCTGCTACCGGAGCCGCGTCCGGAGCTCCACATGCGGGCCCACATGACGGCAAGAGATGTGGAGAAAGGGGGTGGGGAATCGCGTGGCTCGACGGCGGCGGGGGATAGGGTTTTGACCCGCAAACGAGCCGTGGAACCGTAGATATAGCGGTCGGGGCGTGCGGTTTGCGGGCCGCGGCAAAAAATTCTGCGGGCCGGTCGAGTATGCGGGCTCTGTTCTGGTCGGAAAAGTCAGCCGAGCCCACATACTCGCCGGAATTTTACGGGTCTGCTAGAGTTGCTCTAAGAGGGCCACCAGCGTAGGCTATGAGATGTGTGAGCATGTGTCTTTTGGCTGGAATACAGTTTTTTTTTTTGCGAATTTGCTAGAATACAGTTGGTCCTCTTTGATACACGGGATCTATAGAAACAGAAAAATCGGTGAAATATAGTACCATGTCTTCTTTGATTCACAAAGCATCTAATCTCTCCCTCCCTGATTTCAGGTGAGGGTGGGGTGGATGCTTTGTGATTTGTGAATGCCACGTGTCATCCATCAGGATGGGTCTCATCTGTTAATTCGTGAGACCTGGTCTCATAGAATTTTTTTTCCGTCTTCTTGTATCCTATGTAACTAAAAACCTACATAAATTTGGATGGAATAGTGTTTGACAGCCCACGAAAGAAACGAAGAAACTATACCAAGAGCTTTGAATGAAATACAAATGAATTCTACGAAAAACAGTCTAAGGATTCCAATGGCAAGAGTCAAACGACCACCGTAGGAGTGTTTCGAAGGACTCAAGCCCCGACGAAAGGGATAGAGTAATGTTCCGGGAAGAAATGTATTGCGTCCGATGAACATCAAACGACAGAGAAATTCTCCTGTTCCATCAACAGGCGCCGTTGCAAGTCTCACAAAATTGCGATATTTGTCACGCGTGGCACAGATACCACACTGCAGAACGGGTGACGCATGATAGAGAGTCGACGTACGTACGTACAACGCAGAAACAGCACCGGCCTTGGACGAGTTTGAAGAACCAATCATGCGGATGAATGATTTGTGCGCGCACGATCCCATCCCACAAACTATATAGTACTAGTAGTAATACGGCACTGATGAGCTACATTTGTAGCTAGTGTGAACCTGGTGTGATCGATCGTCGTATAATTATCAGCCCTGGCCTATGTGTGCATGTCGATGCTCAATTGCTCATGCATGCATGTGAAGGTCTGCATGCAGGTTCGTCGGTTAGCTCCAAGGACAGCGAGTTCCGTCCCGTCTCACCGAGCTTGCCTCCTCACGGGGCCTTGGAGCTCTCTGCGCGGGATGGTGCCCGTGAGCTCTTCCTTTGTCGCCGGACAGGTAAATAAATGTCCCGTGTCGCCTAGGATGCTAACCAAAGCTCTCGTGACGCATCAGGCTATGGCTAAGCTCTCACCGCGTAACGAAAAATGATTCTCTATTTCTCGTTCCGATTCCGATGTGGCACCGCGCCACCGCGATCAGCAGGTGCGTTACCTGGCCTGCACGGCGCCGGACGAGCGAGCGGCTCATTCGGATGGGCCTAGCTAGGAGACCCGCACCGTCGCACGCGCCGGACGGACCAAAGCTCCGCGAGAGTCGACATGTAAGATTTGTTATTAATAATTAGGGCGCTTTAAAGCCGTCTCATACGGCTGCCCGGTCACAAAATTTTAACTCAGACGAACGCCTCAAACCATCCTTAAACGCCTCCTCCTCTCCCCCCCCCCCCCCCCCCCCCCAACTGTAGATGCTTTTTCAGTTAGCTCCCATTAAAACATGATATTTTTGGGTCACTTTTGTGTAGAAAGATGGCAAATATAGCCTTCTTTACATTCTGTAAATTGCCATGGCAATATAATGTTATTTTTTGCCATGGCACATTCACCCATTTTTTTTTTTGGCCATGTGCATAGTGATGATTTTTTGTTTTCGATGATGGCAATTTTCACCCAAATTCACAATTTCTAAAATTGCCATGGCAGTTTTCAACATGTTTTTTTTGCTGTGAGCATGGCAAATCTTTTCTTATTCTTTTACAACATGGTAATTTTTCCTTAATCACGACATGGCAAAAATTCCCTTTCATTTCGCCATGGCAAATTTACTTGCACATACATGGCAAATTTACTTCAACATTCATGGCAATTTTTCCCTCCATGAAATTATTTACTCTTTTTTCGCCATGTCAAATTTACTTTTATTTTGTCATGGCAAAATTTAACTTTTATTTGCCATACCAAAATAAAGGAAAATTCATGGAACATGACAAATTTAACTTTCTATTTTGCCATGTCAACTTTTACTTTTTTTTGCCATGGCAAATTTTTACCTTCATTGCCATTGCAATTTTACCTTTAAATACTTGGCAAATTTTACTTTGTTTTGCCATGTCAAAAAATTTACTTTTAAGTTGCCATGGCAAAATTTTGCCTTAGCTGCCATGGCAACTTTACATGCAAGTACATGGAAAAATTACTTGAATATACATGACAAATTTAACTCTTTTTTGCCATGCCAAAATTTTTACTTCTAAGTTACCATGGAATTGTTTTACCTTAATTGCCATGGCAACTTTGCTCGTAAGTACATGGCAAATTTACTTGAACATAGGCAAATTTTACCATGGCAAAATTAACCTTTTTATTGCCATGGCAAAATTAACCTTTTATTGCCATGTCAATTTTTATTAAACATGCATGGCAAATTTTCCTTTTGTCACTCATGACCCATTTACTTCTATGGAGCATGGCAAGTTTGACTTCTTTTTTTGCCATGGCAAAAATACTTTACATGCATGACAAATTTTGGCTTTTTCACTGTTCATGGTAATTTTCGCTTCTATAGACTATGGTAAATTTACTATACAAACATGGCAATTACTACTAATCAAAAGATCAATTTTTTATCCACATTTTTTGCCTCTTAATTTATAGAGTAAAAATGGCATAGAAATTTTTCATCCACATTTCTCGCCATCATGGCAGAGATGCAAAATTTCCATGAACTTTTCCTTTTTTTTCCATTTGCATAAAAAGATCTTTTTTTGACCATGGCAAATTTAGCTTATAAAGATGATGGTAATTTTTTTTGGCTGCAACCCATAGCGATTTTTTATTAGTATCTTGTTCTTTATTTTCTATCTATCACAACAAAATTATTTTTGGGCCATTTCAATTTTTTTAGAGTATGGCAAATCTGCCCTTTATTATTCATAGTCAAAAGTGGGCTTAGTCACAATAGTTTTTGGGCAAACTAGGCTTTATTTTTCTTTTATTCAACGCAAAAAAGGCCTGTGTGATGGTGTTCGGGCTGGGCGCTTCTTTTTCTGTCTTTCATTCTTTACTGTTTGGTTGTTATTTTGGACATTTTTCTATTTTTTGTGTGATTTTCTTAATGTCTGGGATTTGGCCCAGTAAAATGGGCCGTTAGGCCTTTTTTGTTGGCGCTAGTGGTGAGGTCAGTCGTTCGGGCTGGAAGGGGTGTTGAGCGAACGTTTTGGTTCGGGAGAAGCTCCGTCCTCGAGCGAACGAAGCATTCGGTCTGGGGCTTCTCCATACCGAACGTTCGGCCGTTATCAAGGTCCTATATATATATTCCTGTCCATCCGCTCGTCGGACCAAACCCTAGCCACTTCGCTCCCCTCTGCCACCCAAACTTGTCTCCTGCATGTTCGGCCGTCTTCGGCATGGTGGGCAGCGGATCCGAGTCCTTCACCTCCAAATCCGTCGACTCCGAACTCATCCAACACGGCCCCGAGGAGGAAATGGTCGTCCGGCTTGTGCTCCGCCGCGCTCGCGAGGAGGCCCGTGCACTGTAGCGCTGGGACTCCTTCCATCGAAAATCCATTGCATCCGTCCAAATGGCGCATGGATCCGGCGCTAGGGCAGTCGCCGCTGCCTCACCGGAGATGTGTCTCGGTCATATCTACATAGTTCTCGAACCCCTAGGGTCTGCACGCTTAACGTTCGATGACGATTTATATAATGAGTTATGTGTTTTGATGACCGAAGTTTTTTCGGAGTCCCGGATGAGATCACGGACATGACGAGGAGTATCGAAATGTTCGAGACATAAAGATTGATATATTGGACCATGTTATTTGGACATTGGAAGTGTTCCGGATAGTTTCGGGTAAAAACGGAGTGCCGGAGGGGTTACCGGAACCCCTCGGGGAGTTGATGGGCCTTAGTGGGCCTTAGTGGGAAGGAGAGGCAGCAGCCAGGAGGTGGCGCGCGCACCCCAAGCCCAGTCCGAATTGGACAAGGGGTTGGCGTCGCAGCCCCCCTCTCCCTTCCTCCCCCCTTCTCCTCTAGGTGGAAACCTACTAGGACTTGGAGTCCTAGTAGGATTCCCCTTCTCCCGGCACGCCTAGCAAGGGTCGGCCGGCCTCCCCCTCCCTCCTTTATATACATGGGGGGGGGCACCCTAGAACACACAAGTTGATCTTTTAGCCGTGTACGGTGCCCCCCTCCACAGTTACACACCTCGGTCATATCGTCGTAGTGCTTAGGCGAAGCCCTGCGCCGGTAACTTCATCATCACCTTCGCCATGCCGTCGTGCTGACGAAACTCTCCCTCGTCCTCAACTGGATCAAGAGCTCGAGGGACGTCATCGTGCTGAACATGTGTTGAACACGGAGGTGCCATACGTTCGGTACTTGGATTGGTTGGATCGCGAAGGCGTTCGACTACATCAACCGCGATACTAAACGCTTCCACTTTCGGTCTACGAGGGTACGTGGACACACTCTCCCCGCTCGTTGCTATGCTTCTCCTAGATAGATCTTGCGTGATCGTAGGAATTTTTTGAAATACTACATTCCCCAACAGTGGCATCCAAGCCAGGTCTATGCGTAGATGTTATATGCACGAGTAGAACACAAAGAGTTGTGGGCGATAATAGTCATACTACTTACCAGCAACGTCTTACTTTCATTCGGCGGTATTGTTGGATGAAGCATCCCAGACTGACATTACATGACCACGTTCATGAGACTGGTTCTACCGACGTGCTTCGCACATAGGTGGCTAGCGGGTGTCAGTTTCTCCAACTTTAGTTGAATTGAGTTTGACTACGCCCGGTCCTTGTTGAAGGTTAAAACAACACACTTGAAGAAAAATCGTTGTGGTTTTGATGCGTAGGTAAGAACAGTTCTTGCTAGCAGCCCATAGCAGTCATGTAAAACTTGCAACAACAAAGTAGAGGACGTCGAACTTGTTTTTGCAGTGCTTGTTGTGATGTGATATTGTCAAGACGTGATGAGATATAAATTGTTATATGAGATGATCGTGTTTTGTAAAGTTATCGGCAACTGGGAGGAGCCTTATGGTTGTCTATTTATTGCATAAGATGCAAGCGCCATGCAATTGCTTTACTTTATCGCTATGCGATAGCAATAGTTGCAAAAGGCAATAGTTGGCGAGACGACCATGTGACGACACGTTGATAGAGATCAAGATGATGGAGATCATGGCATCATGCCGGTGACGATGGAGATCATGACGGTACTTTGGAGATGGAGATCAAAGGCACAAGATGATGACGGCCATATCATGTCACATATTTTGATTGCATGTGATGTTTATCTTTTATGCATCTTATTTTGCTCAGTACGACGGTAGCTTTATAAGATGATCCCTTACTAAAATTTCAAGGTATAAGTGTTCTCCCTGAGTATGCACCGTTGCGACAGTTCTTCGTGTTGGGACACCACGTGATGATCGGGTGTGATAAGCTCTACGTTCACATACAACGGGTGCAAGCCAGTTTTGCACACAGAGAATATTCGGGTTAAACTTGACAAGCCTAGCATATGCAGATATGGCCTCGGAACACTGAGATCGAAAGATCGAACGTGAATCATATAGTAGATATGATCAACATAGTGATGTTCACCACTGAAAACTACTCTATCTCACGTGATGATCGGACATGGTCATGTGATCATTTAGATGACTAAAGGGATGTCTATCTAAGTGGGAGTTCTTAAGTAATATGATTATTTGAACTCTAATTTATCGTGAACTTAGTCCTGATAGTATTTGCATAACCATGTTGTAGATCAATAGCTCGCGATGTAGCTCCCTGTTTATTTTGGATATGTTCCTAGAGAAAAATAAGTTGAAAGATGATAGTAGAAATGATGCAGACTTGGTCCGTGATCTGAGGATTATCCTCATTGCTGCACAGAAGAATTATGTCCTTAATACATCGCTAAGTGATAGACCTATTGCAGGAGCAGATACAGACGTTATGAACATTTGACAAAGCTCGGTATGATGACTATTTGATAGTTTAGTGCACCATGCTTTACGGCTTAGAACCGGGATTTCAAAAACGTTTTGAATGCCATGGAGCATATGAGATGTTCCAAGAGCTGGAATTGGTATTTCAGACTCATGCACGAGTCAAGAGGTATGAGACCTCTAACAAAGTACTTAGTCTACAAGATGGAGGAGAATAGCTCAACTAGTGAGCATGTGCTCAGAATGTCTGAGTACTACAATTGCTTGAATCAAGTGGGAGTTAATCTTCCAGATAAGATAGTGATTGACATAGTTCTCTAGTCACTATCACCAAGTTATTGGAACTTCGAGATGAACTATAATATGCAAGGGATGACGAAAACGATTCTTGAGCTCTTCGCAATGTTGAAATCAGCGAAGGTAGAAATTAAGAAAGAGCATCAAGTGTTGATGGTTTACAAAACCACTAGTTTCAAGAAAAGGGCAAAGGGAAAGAAAGGGAACTTCAATAAGAATGGCAAGCAAGTTGCCACTCCCGTGAAAAAGCCCAAAGCTAGACCTAAGCCTGGAACTAAGTGCTTCTACTACAAAGGGAATGGTCACTGGAAACGGAACTACCCCAAATACTTGGCGGATAAGAAGGATGGCAAAGTGAATAAATGTATATTTCATATACATGTTATTGATGCGTACTTTACTAGTGTTTATAGCAACCCCTCGGTATTTGATACTAGTTCAAGTGCTAAGAGTAGTAACTCGAAACAGGAGTTGCAAAATAAATAGAGACTAGTTAAGGGTGAGGTGATGATGTGTGTTGGAAGTGATTCCAAGGTTGATAAGATCACCATCGCACACTCCCTTTACCCTCGGGATTAGTGTTGAACCTAAAATAAATGTTATTTGGTGTTTGCGTTGAGCATGAATATGATTGGATCATGTTTATTGCAATACCGTTATTCATTTAAGTCAAAGAATAATTGTTGTTCTATTTACATTAATAAAACCTTCTATGGCCATACACTCAATATAAATGGTTTATTGAATCTCGATCGTAGTGATACACATATTCATAATATTGAAGCCAAAAGATTCAAAGTTAATAATGATAGTGCAACTTATTTGTGACACTGCCGTTTAGGTCATATTGGTGTAAAGCACATGAAGAAACTCCATGCTGATGGGATTTTGGAATCACTTGATTATGAATCACTTGATGCTTATGAACCATGCCTCATGGGCAAGATGACTAAGACTCCATTCTCGAGAACAATGGAGCGAGCAACTAACTTATTGGAAATAATACATACTGATGTATGCGGTCCGATGAGTGTTGAGGCTTGCGGCGCGTATCGTTATTTTCTGACCTTCACAGATGATTTGAGCAGATATGGGTATATCTACTTGATGAAACATAAGTATGAAACATTTGAAAAGTTCGAAGAATTTCAGAGTGAAGTGGAAAATCATCGTAACAAGAAAATAAAGTTTCTATGATCTGATTGTGGAGACGAATATTTGTGTTACGAGCTTGGTCTTCACTTGAAACAATACAGAATAGTTTCGCAACTCACGCCAGCCGGAACACCACAACTTAATGGTGTGTTCGAACGTCGTAACCGCACTTTATTGGATATGGTGCGATCTATGATGTCTCTTACCGATTTACCACTATCTTTTTGGGGTTATGCATTAGAGACAAGTGTATTCACGTTAAATAGGGCACCATCTAAATCCGTTGAGACGACACCATATGAACTGTGGTTTGGCAAGAAACCTAAGATGTCGTTTCTTAAAGTTTGGGGCGGCGATGCTTATGTGAAAAAGTTTCAACCTAATAAGCTCGAATCCAAATCAGAGAAATGTGTCTTCATATGATACCCAAAGGAAATTGTTGGGTACACTTCTATCACAGATCCGAAGGCAAGATATTCGTTGCTAAATTTGGATACTTTCTAGAGAAGGAGTTTCTCTTGAAAGAAGTGAGTGGGAGGAAAGTAGAACTTGAAGAGGTAATTGTACCTTCTCCTGAATTGGAAATTAGTTCATCACAGAAATCAGTTCCAGTGATTCCTACACCAATTAGTGAGGAAGCTAATGATGATGATCATGAAACTTCAGATCAAGTTACTACCAAACCTCGTAGGTCAACCAGAGTACGGTCCGCTCTAGAGTGGTATGGTAATCCTATTCTGGAAGTCATGTTACTAGACCATGACGAACCTACAAACTATGCAGAAGCGATGATGAGCCCAAATTCCGCGAAATGGCTTGACCCCATGAAATCTGAGATAGGATCCATGTATGAGAACAAAGTGTGGACTTTGGTGGACTTGCTCGATGATCGGCAAGCCATTAAAAATAAATGGATCTTCAAGAGGAAGACGGACGCTGGTAGTAGTGATACTATCTATGAAGTTGGAATTGTCAAAAAAAGGTTTTCGACAAGTACAAGGTGTTGACTATGATGAGATTTTCTCACTCGTATCAATGCTTAACTCTGTCCGAATCATTTTAGCAATTGCCGCATTTTATGAAATCTGGAAAAATGGATATGAAAACTGCAATCCTTAATGGATTTATTAAAGAAGAGTTGTATATGATGCAACCAGAAGGTTTTGTCAATCCTAAAGGTGATAACAAAATGTGCAAGCTCCAGCAATCCATGTATGGACTGGTGCAAGCATCTCGGAGTTGGAATATACGCTTTGATGAGTTGATCAAAGCATATAGTTTTATACAGACTTGCAGTGAAGCCTGTATTTACAAGATAGTGAGTGGGAGCGCTACAACTTTTCTGATAAGTCTATGTGAATGACATATTGTTGATCAGAAATGATGTAGAATTTTCTGGAAAGCATAAAGGAGTGTTTGAAAGGAGTTTTTCAAAGAAAGACCTCGGTAAAGCTGCTTACATATTGAGCATCAAGATCTATAGAGATAGATCAAGACGCTTGATAAGATTTTTCAATGAGTACATACCTTGATAAAATTTTGAAGGAGTTCAAAATGGATTAGTCAAAGAAGGAGTTCTTGCCTGAGTTGTAAGGTATGAAATTGAGTAAGACTCAAAACCCGACCATGGTAGAAGATAGAGAGAGAATGAAAGTCATTCCCTATGCCTCAGCCATAGGTTCTATAAAGTATGCTATGTTGTATACCAGACCTATTGTGTACCTCACCATGAGTTTGGCAAGAGGGTACAATAGTGATCCAGGAGTGGATCACTGGACAACGGTCAAAATTATCCTTAGTGGAATAAGGATATGTTTCTCGATTATGGAGGTGATAAAGGGTTCATCGTACAGAGTTACGTCGATGCAAGCGTTGACACCGATCTGGATGACTCTGAGTCTTGATCTAGATACATATTGAAAGTGGGATCAAATAGCTAGAGTAGCTCCGTGCAGATCATTGTAGACATAGAAATTTGCAAAATACATACGGATCTGAATGTGGCAGACCCGTAGACTAAAACTTATCTAACAAGCAAAACATGATCACACCTTAATGTTCTTGGGTGTTAATCACATAGCAATGTGAACTAGATTATTGACTCTAGTAAACCCTTTGAGTGTTGGTCACATGACGATGTGAACTATAGGTGTTAATCACATGGTGATGTGAACTATTGGTGTTAAATCACATGGCGATGTGAACTAGATTATTGACTCTAGTGCAAGTGGGAGACTGAAGGAAATATGCCCTAGAGGCAATAATAAAGTTGTTATTTATATTTCCTTATATCATGATAAATGTTTATTATTCATGCTATAATTGTATTAACCAGAAACTTAGTACATGTGTGAATACATAGACAAACAGAGTGTGCCTAGTATGCCTCTACTTGACTAGCTCGTTAATTAAAGATGGTTAAGTTTCCTAACCATAGACATGTGTTGTCATTTGATGAACGGGATCACATCATTAGAGAATGATGTGATGGACAAAGACCGATCGTTAGCTTAGCATAATGATCGTTTAGTTTATTGTTATTGCTTTCTTCATGACTTATACGTGTTCCTTTGACTATGAGATTATGCAACTCCCGAATACTAGAGGAACACTTAGTGTGCTATCAAACGTCACAACGTAACTGGGTGATTATAAAGATGCTCTACAGGTGTCTCCGATGGTGTTTGTTGAGTTGGCATAGATCGAGATTAGGATTTGTCACTCCTAGTATCGGAGAGGTATCTCTGGGCCCTCTCGATAATGATCATCACTATAAGCCTTGCAAGCAATGTGACTAATGAGTTATTTACGGGATGATGCATAACAGAATGAGTAAAGAGACTTGCCGGCAATGGGATTGAACTAGGTATGATGATACCAACGATCGAATCTCGAGCAAGTAACATACCGATGACAAAGGGAACAACGTATATTGTTATGCGGTTTGACCCATAAAGATCTTCGTAGATGTTGGGAACGCAGTATTTCAAAAATTTCCTACGATCACGCAGGATCTATCTAGGAGATGCATAGCAATGAGCAGGGAGAGTGTGTCCATGTACCCTCGTAGACCGAAAGCGGAAGCATTAAGTAACACGGTTGATGTAGTCGAACGTCTTCACAATCCAATCGATCAAGTACCGAACGTATGACACCTCCGCGATCTGCACACGTTCAGCTCGATGACGTCCCACGAACTATAGATCCAGCTGAGGCCGAGGGAGAGTTTCATGAGCACGACGGTGTGGTGATGGTGATGATGAACTTATCGACGCAGGGCTTCGCCTAAGCACCGCGACAATATGGCCGAGGTGGAAATCTGTGGAGGGGGGCACCGCACACGACTAAGAATCAACTTGTGTGTCTATGGGGTGCGCCCTCCCCTGTATATAAAGGAGGGAAGGAGAGGGCCGGCCGTCCTCATGGTGTGCCCCTAAGGGGGGACTCCTACTCCTACTAGGAGTAGGTTTCCACCCTTTCCTAGTCCAACTAGGAGGGGGGAGGAAGGGGAAGAGGGGAAGAAGGAAAGGGGGCCCGGCCCCCTCCCCAATTCGGATTGGGCGTGGGGGGGGGGCCCTCCTCTTGGCCTCCTCCTCTCTCTTCCACTAAAGCCCATGTAGGCCCATTAAGCCCCCGGGGGGTTTCGGTAACCCCCAGGTACTCCGGAAAATGCCTGAACTCATCCGAAACCATTCTGGTGTTCAAACATAACATTCCAATATATCAATCTTCATGTCTCGACCATTTCGAGACTCCTCCTCATGTCTGTGATCACATCCGGGACTCCGAACAACCTTCGGTGCATCAAATCACAAAACTCATAATACATATCATCATCGAATGTTAAGCGTGCGGACCCTACGGGTTTGAGAACTATGTAGACATGACAGAGACTCATCTCTGGTCAATAACCAATAGCGGAACCTGGATTCTCACATTGGCTCCTACATATTTGATACGTCTCCAACGTATCTATAATTTTTGATTGTTCCATGCTATTATATTACCCCTTTTGGATGTTTATGGGCTTTATTTTACACATTTATATCATTTTTGGGACTAACCTACTAACCGGAGGCCCGTCCCGTATTGTTGTTTTTTTGCCTATTTCAGTATTTCGAAGAAAAGGAATATCAAACAGAGTCCAGACGGAATGAAACCTTCGGGAGCGTGATTTTTGGAACGAACGTGATCTAGAGGACTTGGAGTGCAAGTCAAGAAGCAGCCGAGGCCTCCACGAGATAGGAGGGCGCCCCCCTATAAGGTGCGCCCCCTATCTCGTGGGCCCCTCGGGCGTCCACCGATGTACTTCTTCCTCCTATATAAGCCTACGTACCCCGAAAACATCCAGGGAGCCAACGAAACACAATTTCCACCACCGTAACCTTCTATATCCGTGAGATCTCATCTTGGAGCCTTCGCAGCACTCTGCCGGAGGGGGAATCGACCATGGAGGGTTTCTACATCAACATCCTTTCCCCTCCGATGAGTTGTGAGTAGTTTACCACAGACCTACATGTCCATAGTTATTAGCTAGATGACTTCTTCTCTCTTTTTGGATCTCAATACAATGTTCTTCCCCTCTCTTGTGGAGATCTATTCGATGTAAACTCTTTTTGCGGTGTGTTTGTCGAGATCCGATGAATTGTGGGTTTGTGATCAAGTTTATCTATGAATAATATTTCAATCTTCTCTGAATTCTTTTATGTGTGATTGAGTTATCTTTGCAAGTCTCTTCGAATTATCAGTTTGGTTTGGCCTACTAGATTGATCTTTCTTGCCATGGGAGAAGTGCTTAGCTCTGGGTTCAATCTTGCGGTGTCCCTTCCCAGTGACAGCAGGGGCAGCAAGGCACGTATTGTATTGTTGCCATCGAGGATAAAAAGATGGGGTTTATATCATATTGCTTGAGTTTATCCCTCTACATCATGTCGTCTTGCTTAATGCGTTACTCTGTTCTTTATGGACTTAATACTCTAGATGCAGGCAAGAGTCAGTCGATATGTGGAGTAATAGTAGTAGATGCAGGCAGGAGTCGGTCTACTTGTTGCGGACGTGATGCCTATATACATGATCATGCCTAGATAATCTCATAATTATTCGCTTTTCTATCAATTGCTCGACAGTAATTTGTTCACCCACCGTAATACTTATGCTATCTTGAGAGAAGCCACTAGTGAAACCTATGGCCCTCGGGTCTACCTTTTATCATATAAGCTTTCAATCTACTTTTATTTGCATCTTTACTTTTTGCATCTATAATATAAAATACCAAAAATATATTTATCTTATCATATTATCTCTATCAGATCTCACTTTTGCAAGTGGCTGTGAAGGGATTGACAACCCCTTTATTGCATTGGTTGCGAGTTCTTTGTTTGTTTGTGTAGGTGTGTGGGACTTCTGAGGAGCCTCCTGCTGGATTGATACCTTGGTTCTCAAAAACTGAGGGAAATACTTACGCTACTATTGCTGCATCACCCTTTCCTCTTCAAGGAAAACCAACTGAAGACGTAGCAAGAAGGATTTCTGGCGCCGTTGCCAGGGAGGTCTTCGCTCAAGTCAAGACATACCAAGTACCCATCGCAAACTCATCTCCCTCGCATTTACATTATTTGCCATTTGCCTCTTGTTTTCCTCTCCCCCACTTCACCCTTGCCGTTTTATTTGCCCTCTCTTTCCCAATCTTCTCCTCTCTTTTTCGCTTGCCTTTTTCTGTTTGCGCTTGTGTTGGATCACTTGTTGCCATGGCGCAAGATAATACCAAATTGTGTGATTTCTCCAATACCAACAATAATGATTTCCTTAGTACTCCGATTACTCCTCTTAATGATGTGGAGTCTTGTGAAATCAATATTGCTTTGCTGAATCTTGTTATGAAAGATCAATTCACCGGCCTTCCTAGTGAAGATGCCGCTACTCATCTAAACAACTTTGTTGATTTGTGTCATATGCAAAAGAAGAAAGATACGGATAATGATATTGTTAAATTGAAGTTATTTCCGTTTTCACTTAGAGATCATGCTAAAGTTTGGTTTTCGTCTTTGCCTAAAAATAGTACCGATTCTTGGAACAAGTGCACAGATGCTTTTATCTCTAAGTATTTTCCTCCCGCTAAGATTATCACTCTTAGCAATGATATTATGAATTTTAAACAACTTGATAATGAGCATGTTGCCCAATCTTGGGAAAGAATGAAATTGATGATTCACAATTGCCCTACTCATGGTTTGAATTTATGGATGATTATACAAAAATTTTATGCCGGTTTGAACTTTGCTTCTAGAAATCTCTTAGATTCGGCCGCGGGAGGCACATTTATGGAAATAACTTTAGGAGATGCTACAAAACTTCTTGATAATATTGTGGTTAATTATTCTCAATGGCACACCGAAAGATCTTCTAGTAAAAAAGTGCATGCTATAGAAGAAATCAATGTTTTGAGTGGAAAGATGGATGAACTTATGAAGTTGTTTGCTACTAAAAATACTCCTCTTGATACCAATGATATTCCTTTGTCTACTTTGATTTAGAATAATAATGAATCTATGGATGTGAATTTTGTTGGTAGGAATAGTTTTGGAAATAATGCCTATAGAGGAATAATTCTAGACCGTTCCCTAGTTAATAATTATGGAAATTCCTACAATAATTCTTATGGTAATTTTAATAATATGCCCTCTGATTTTGAGAATAGTGTGAAAGAATTTATGATTTCTCAAAAGAATTTTAATGTTTTGCTTGAAGAAAAAATGCTCAAAGTTGATGATTTGGCTAGGAACGTTGATAGACTTTCGCTTGATGTTGATTCTCTTAAACTTAGATCTTCTCCTAAGCATGATATCAATGAGTCTCTCAAAACCATGAGAATTTCCATTGATGAGTGCAAGGAAAGAACCGCTAGATTGCGTGCTAAGAAAGATTGCTTTGTAAAGGCGTGTTCTTCTAGTTTTAATGAAAATAATGATGAAGATCTTAAAGATATTGATGTGTCTCCTATTAGATCTTTGTTTTGAAATATAAATCTTAATAATAATGGGACTGGAGATGAGTCAACTTTAGTTAGAAGGCATCCCAATAATTCAGAGTTTTTAGATCTTGATGCTAAATTTGGTAAAACTGGGATTGGATAGGTCATGATTTTAAATAGCATTGAACCCACTATCTCGGATTTCAAGGAATTTGATTATAATAATTGTTATTTAGAAGGTTGTATTTCCTTGTTGCAATCCGTTGTTAATTCTCCCCATGCTTATAGTCAAAATAAAGCTTTTACCAAACATATCGTTGATGCCTTGATGCAATCTTATGGTGAAAAACTTAATTTGGAAGTTTCTATACCTAGAAAACTTAATCATGAGTGGGAACCTACTATAAAGATTAAAATTAAAGATCATGAGTATTTTGCTTTGTGTGATTTGGGTGCTAGTGTTTCCACGGTTCCGAAAACTTTATGTGATATTCTAGGTTTCCATGATCTTGATGATTGCTCTTTAAATTTGCACCTTACGGATTCCACCATTAAAAAGCCAATGGGAAGGATCAATGATGTTCTCATTGTTGCAAATATAAATTTGGTGCCCGTATATTTTATCATTCTTGATATAGATTGCAATCTTTCTTGCCCTATTATTCTTGGTAGACCTTTCCTTAGAACGATTGGCGCGATTATTGATATGAAGGAAGGGAATATTAGATTCCAATTTTTATTAAGGAAAGGCATGGAGCACTTTCCAAGAAAGAAAGTCAAATTACCTTATGAATCTATCATGCAGGCTACTTATGAATTTAGTGCGAAAGATGACACTACTTAGATCTATCTTCGCTTTTATGCCTAGATAGGGGCGTTAAACGATAGCGCTAGTTGGGAGGCAACCCAATTTTATTTGTGTTTTTTTTGTTTCTATTTAGTAATAAATTTTGCATCTACCTTCTGTTTAGATGTGTTTTTATGTTTTAATTACTGTTTGTGCCAAGTAGAACCTATAGGATAACCTATGATGATAGTTAATTTGATTCTGCTGAAAAACAGAAACTTTGCACGCACAAAATTAGTTTTGTTAAATCACAGAAACGTGCTTTTGCGTTGATTCGTTTTGCTTCTGATCAACAGATGAAGTTTCCAGGACTTCCTATTTTGGTAGGATATTGAGAGTTACAGCAGTTTGCGTTAGTTACATATTTCTATAGACTGTTCTGTTTTTGACAGATTCTGCCTTTTGTGTGTTGTTTGCTTATTTTGATGCATCTATGGCTAGTAAAATAGTTTATAAACCATAGAGAAGTTGGAATATAGTAGGTTTAACACCAAAATAAATAAATAATGAGTTCATTACAGTACCTTATGTGGTGGTTTTGTTTTCTTTCACTAACGGAGCTTATAAGATTTCCTCTTGAGTTTTGTGTTGCGAAGTTTTCAAGTTTTAGGTAAAGATTTGATGGACTATGGAATAAGGAGTGGCAAAAGCCTAAACTTGGGGATGCCCATGGCACCCCAAGATATTCAAGAATAGACAAAAGGCTAAGCTTGGGGATGCCCTGGGAAGGCATCCCGTCTTTCGTCTTCATTCATTGGTAACTTTACTTGGAGCTATATTTTTATTCGCCACATGATATGTGTTTTGCTTGGAGCGTCGTGTATGATATTAGTATTTGCTTTTTAGTTTTCTACAATCATCCTTGCTATACACACCTTTTGGGAGAAGCCTACTTGATTAGAATTTATTAGAATAGTCTATGTGCTTCACTTATATCTTTTGAGCTAGATAGTATTTGCTCTAGTGCTTCACTTATATCTTTTAGAGCATGGCGGTGGCTTAATTTTGTAGAAATTGCTAGTCTCTCATGCTTCACTTATATTATTTTGAGAGTCTCTTAGAACAACATGGTATTTTCTATGGTTATAAAATTGGTCCTAAAATGGTAGGCATCCAAGGTGGGTATAATAAAAACTATCATAGGAAGTGAAAGGGATGCTATGATCAATTTGATACTTGATAATTGTTTTGAGATATGGAGGTAGTGATATTAAAGTCATGCTAGTTGGGTGATTATGAATTTAAAGAATGCTTGTGTTGAAGTTAGCAAGTCCCGTAGCATGCACGTATGGTTAAAGTTGTGTAACAAATTTGAAACATGAAGTGTACCTGGCTTGTGCATCCTTATGAGTGGCGGTCGGGGACGAGCGATGGTCTTTTCCTACCAATCTATCCCCCTAGGAGCATGCGCGTAGTGCTTGATTTTTGATGACTTCTAAATTTTTGCAATAAGTATATGAGTTCTTTTGACTAATGTTGAGTCCATGGATTATACGCACTTTTACCTTTCCACCATTGCTAGCCTCTTCGGTACCGCGCATTGCCGTTTCTCACCTTGAGAGTTGGTGCAAACTTCGCCGGTGCATCCAAACCCCGTGATACGATACGCTCTATCACAAATAAACCTCCTTATATCTTCCTTAAAACAGCCACCATACCTACCTATTATGGCATTTCCATAGCCATTCCGAGATATATTGCCATGCAACTTTCTACCGTTCTGTTCATCATCATGACATACATTACTTTTGTCATATTGCCATTTCATGATCATGTAGTTGACATCGTATTTGTGGCAAAGCCACCATGCATAATTTTTCATACATGTCACTCTTGATTCATTGCACCATCCCGGTACAACGCCGGAGGCATTCATATAGAGTCATGTCTTGTTCTAGTTTCGAGTTGTAATTCCTATGTTGTAATCAATAAAAGTGTGATGATCATCATTATTAGAGTATTGTGCCCAAAAAAAGGCCAAAAGAAAAAAAGAAAGGCCAAAGAAAAAAAAAAGAAAACAAAGAGAGAAAATAAATAAATAAGGGGCAATGTTACACTTGTGCTTCAAAGTAGCACCATGCCATTCATATAGTGAGTCTCATACCTTGTGCTTCAAAGTAGCACCATGTTTTTCATATAGTGAGTCTCATATGTTGTCACTTTCATACACTAGTGGGAATTTTTCATTATAGAACTTGGCTTGTATATTCCTATGATGGGCTTCCTCAAATACCCTAGGTCTTCGTGAGCAAGCAAGTTGGATGCACACCCACTAGTTTTCTTTTGATGAGCTTTCATTCATTTATAGCTCTAGTGCATCCATTGCATGGCAATCCCTACTCCTCATGTTGACATCAATTGATGGGCATCTCCATAGCCTGTTGATTATCCTCGTCAATGTGAGACTCTCTCCTTTTTTGTCTTCTCCACACAATCCCCACCATCATATTCTATTCCACCCATAGTGCTATATCCATGGCTCACGCTCATGTATTGCGTGAAAGTTGAAAAAGTTAGAAATTATTTAAGTACGAAACAATTGCATGGCTTGTCATCGGGGGTGTAGAATTTGGGAACATTTTTGTGTGACGAAAATGAAGCATTGCCTAACTATATGATTTTATAGGGATGAACTTTCTTTAGCCATGTTATTTTGAGAAGACATGATTGCTTTGATTAGTATGCTTGAAGTATTACTATTTATTTTATCAATATGAACTTTTATTTTGAATCATTTGGATCTGAACATTCATGCCACAATAAAGAAAATTACATTGAGAAATATGCTAGGTAGCATTCCACATCAAAAATTCTGTTTTTATCATTTACCTACTCGAGGACGAGCAGAAATTAAGCTTGGGGATGCTTGATACGTCTCCAACGCATCTATAATTTTTGATTGTTCCATGCTATTATATTACCCCTTTTGGATGTTTATGGGCTTTATTTTACACATTTATATCATTTTTGGGACTAACCTACTAACCGGAGGCCCAGCCCGTATTTTTGTTTTTTTTGCCTATTTCAGTATTTCGAAGAAAAGGAATATCAAACGGAGTCCAAACAGAATGAAACCTTCGGGAGCGTGATTTTTTGAATGAACGTGATCCAGAGGAATTGGAGTGCAAGTCAAGAAGCAATTGAGGCGGCCAGGAGATAGGAGGGCGCCCCCCTGTCTCATGGGCCCCATGAGCAGCCACCGACGTACTTCTTCCTCCTATATATACCTACGTACCCCGAAAACATCCAGGGAGCCAACGAAAAACAATTTCCACTGCCGTAACCTTCTGTAACCGCAAGATCCCATCTTGGAGCCTTCGCCCGGCGCTCCGCCGGAGGGGGAATCGACCATGGAGGGCTTCTACATCAACACCATAGCCCTCCGATGAGTTGTGAGTAGTTTACCACAGACCTTCGGGTCCATAGTTATTATCTAGATGGCTTCTTCTCTCTTTTTGGATTTCAATACCATGTTCTCCCCCTCTCTTGTGGAGATCTATTCGATGTAAATTCTTTTTGCGGTGTGTTTGTCGAGATCCGATGAATTATGGGTTTATGACCAAGTTTATCTATGAGAAATATTTGAACCTTCTCTGAATTGTTTTATGTATGATTGAGTTATCTATTCGAATTATCAGTTTGGTTTGGCCTACTAGATTGTTCTTTCTTGCAATGGGAGAAGTGCTTAGCTTTGGGTTCAATCTTGCGGTGTCCTTTTCCAGTGACAGCAGGGACAACAAGGCACATATTGTATTGTTGCCATCAAGGATAAAAAGATGGGGTTTATATCATATTGCTTGAGTTTATCCTTCTACATCATGTCATCTTTCTTAATGCGTCACTCTGTTCTTATGTAATACTCTAGATGCATGCTGGATAGCGGTCGATGTGTGGAGTAATAGTAGTAGATACAGGCAGGAGTCGGTCTACTTGTTGCGGACGTGATGCCTATATACATGATCATGCCTAGATAATCTCATAATTATTCGCTCTTCTATCAATTGCTCGACAGTAATTTGTTCACCCACCGTAATACTTATGCTATCTTGAGAGAAGCCACTAGTGAAACCTATGGCCCCCGGGTCTATCGTTTATCATATAAGCTTTCAATCTACTTTTATTTGCATCTTTACTTTTTGCATCTATATTATAAAATACCAAAAATATATTTATCTTATCATATTATTTCTATCATATCTCACTTTCGCAAGTGTCCGTGAACGGATTGACAACCCCTTTATTGCGTTGGTTGCGAGTTCTTTGTTTGTTTGTGTAGGTGCGTCGGACTTCTGAGGAGCCTCCTACTGGATTGATACCTTGGTTCTCAAAAACTAAGGGAAATACTTATGCTACTATTGTTGCGTCACCCTTTCCTCTTCAAGGAAAACCAACGCAAGCTCAGGATGTAGCAATATTCTATGAAGATCTTTATCGGTCAAACCGCATAACAACATACGTTGTTCCCTTTGTCATCGGTATGTTACTTGCCCGAGATTCGATCGTCAGTATCTTCATACCTAGTTCAATCTTGTTACCGGCAAATCTCTTTACTCATTCTGTAATGCATCACCGTGCAACTAACTCATTAGTCACATTGCTTGCAAGGCTTATAGTGATGTGCATTACCGAGAGGGCTGAGAGATACCTCTCGGACAATTGGAGTGACAAATCCCAATCTTGATCTATGGCAACTCGACAAACACCATCGGAGACACCTGTAGAGCATCTTTATAATCACTCAGTTATGTTGTGACGTTTGATAGCACACTAAGTGTTCCTCCAGTATTCGGGAGTTGCATAATCTCATATTCATAGGAACATGTATAAGTCATGAAGAAAGAAATAGCAATAAACTAAACGATCATAGTGCTAAGCTAACAGATGGGTCTTGTCCATCACACCATTCTCTAATGATGTGATCGCGTTCATCAAATGACAACACATGTCTATGGCTAGGAAACATAACCATCTTTGATTAACGAGCTAGTCAAGTAGAGGCATACTAGGGACACTCTGTTTGTCTATGTATTCACACATGTACCAAGTTTTCGATTAATACAATTCTAGCATGAATAATAAACATTTATCATGATATAAGTAAATATAAATAACAACTTTATTATTGACTCTAGGGCATATTTCCTTTAGTCTCCCACTTGCACTACAGTCAATAATCTAGTTCACATCGCCATGTGATTTAACACCAATAGTTCACATTGTCATGTGATTTAACACTCTATAGTTCACATCGCCATGTGACCAATACCCAAAGGGTTTACTAGAGTCAATAATCTAGTTCACATCGCCATGTGATTTACACCCAAAGAGTACCAAGGTGTGATCATGTTTTGCTTGTGAGAGAAGTATAGTCAACGGGTCTGCCACATTCAAATCCGTATGTATTTTGCAAATTTCTATGTCTACAATGATCTGCACGGAGCTACTCTAGCTAAATGCTCCCACTTTCAATATTTATCCAGATCGAGACTCAGAGTCATCCAGATCGGTGTCAAAGCTTGCATCGATGTAACTCTTTACGATGAACTCTTTATCACCTCCATAACCGAGAAATATTTCCTTGGTCCTCTAAGGATAATTTTGACCGTTGTCCAGTGATCTACTCCTAGATCACTATTGTACTCCCTTGCCAAACTCAGGGTAGGGTATATAATAGGTCTTGTACACAGCATGGCATACTTTATAGAACCTATGGTTGAGGCATAGGGAATGACTTTCATTCTCTCTATCTTCTGCCGTGGTCGGGCTTTGAGTCTTACTCAACTTCACACCTCGGAACACAGGCAAGAACTCCTTCTTTGACTGTTCCATTTTGAACTATTTCAAAAACTTGTCAAGGTATGTACTCATTGAAAAAACTTATCAAGCGTCTTGATCTATCTCTGTAGATCTTGATGCTCAATATGTAAGTAGCTTCACCGAGGTCTTTCTTTGAAAAACTCCTTTCAAACACTCCTTTATGCTTTCTAGAAAATTCTACATCATTTCCGGTCAACAATATGTCATTCACATATACTTATCAGAAAGGCTGTAGTGCTCCCACTCACTTTTTTGTAAATACAGGCTTCACCGCAAGTCTGTATAATACTATATGCTTTGATCAACTCATCAAAGCGTATATTCCAACTCCAAGATGCTTGCACTAGTCCATAGATGGATCGCTGGAGCTTTGCACACTTTGTTAGCACCTTTAGGATCGACAAAACCTTCTGGTTGCATCATATAGAACTCTTCTTTAAGAAATCCATTAAGGAATGCATGTTTGACATCCATTTGCCAAATTTCATAAAATGTGGCAATTGCTAACATGATTCGGACAGACTTTTAAGCATCGATACAAGTGAGAAAATCTCATTGTAGTCAACACCTTGAATTTGTCGAAAACATTTTTGCGACAATTCGAGCTTTGTAGATAGTAACACTAGTATCAGCGTCTGTCTTCCTCTTGAAGATCCATTTTGTTCTCTATGGCTTGCCGATCAACGGGCAAGTCAACCAAAGTCCACACTTTGTTCTCATACATGGATCCTATCTCAGATTTCATGGCCTCAAGCCATTTTGAGGAATCTGGGCTCATCATCGCTTCCTCATAGTTCGGAAGGTCATCATGGTCAAGTAACATGACCTCCAGAACAGGAGTATTGTACCACTCTGGTGCGGTACCTTACTCTGGTTGACCTACGAGGTACTATAACTTGATCTGAAGTTTCATGATCATCATCATTAGCTTCCTCACTGATTGGTGTAGGAATCACATGAACTGATTTCTGTGATGAATTACTTTCCAATTCGGGAGCAGGTACTATTACCTCATCAAGTTATACTTTCCTCCCACTCACTTCTTTTGAGAGAAACTCCTTCTCTAGAAAGGATCCATTCTTAGCAACAAAGATCTTGCCTTCGGATCTGTGATAGAAGGTGTACCCAACATTTTGGGTATCCTATGAAGACGCACTTCTCCGATTTGGGTTCAAGCTTATTAGGTTGAAACTTTTTCACATAAGCATCGCATCCCCAAACTTTAAGAAATGATAGCTTAGGTTTCTTGCCAAACCATAGTTCATACGGTGTCATCTCAACGGATTTAAACGGTGCCCTATTTAATGTGAATGTAGCTGTCTCTAATGCATAACCCCAAAACTATAGTGGTAATCGGTAAGAGACACCATAGATTGCACTATATCCAATAAAGTACGGTTATGACGTTCAGACACACCATCATGCTGTGGTGTTCCAGGTGGCATGAGTTTGTGAAACTATTCCACATTGTTTTAGTTGAAGGCCAAACTCGTAACTCAAATATTCGCCTCTGCGATCAGATCATAGAAACTTTATTTTCTTGTTACGATGATTCTCTATTTCACTCTGAAATTCTTTGAACTTTTCAAATGTTTCAGACTTGTGTTTCATCAAGTAGATATACCCATATCTGCTCAAATTATCTGTGAAGGTTAGAAAACAATGATACTCGCCATGAGCCTCAACACTCATCGGACTGCGTACATTGGTATGTATTATTTCCAATAAGTCAGTGGCTTGCTCCATTGTTCTGGAGAACGGAGTCTTAGTCATCTTGCCCATGAGGCATGGTTCGCAAGCATCAAATGATTCATAATCAAGTGATTCCAAAAGTCCATCCGCATGGAGTTTCTTCATGCGCTTTACACAAATATGACCTAAACGGCAGTGCCACAAGTATGTTGCACTATCATTATCAACTTTGCATCTTTTGGCATGAATATTATGTATATCACTACAATCGAGATTCAATAAACCATTTATATTAAGTGTATGACCATAGAAGTGAAAGGGCTAGTTATCGACTAGAGGGGGGGGGGTGAATAGGCGATTTTTATGAAAGTCTTCAAAACGTGGGAGTTTCGAAGACAAACAATAGAAACAAAACTATTTGGATGCAGCAGAAGGTAGACTACACTGGACAAGCCATAGTCAAGTATTCAATGAAGTGAAAGCACAAAGACTAATAATAGCTAGGTAGTAAAGATCAGGATGGAAGATAGTATGAAGCCAATCAGAACAGGTAGTCACACAGTGAAGTCAAATAGATAATGCAATTAGGAAATGACTTCACGAAGACAAACTGTAAGTAAAGAGAAGTAAGAGATAGAACCAGCGGCTTCAGAAGAATATGGATTTGTTCGACCAGTTCCAGTTGCTGTGACAACTGTACGTCTGGTTAGGGAGGCTGAGATTCAACTCAGAAGACCGCGTCTTCACCTTATTCCCCTTGAGCTAAGGACACCTAGTCCCCGCCCAATCACTCTGGTAAGTCTTCAAGGTAGACTTCTGAACCTTCACAGACTTTGTTCACCGGCAATCCACAATGGCTCTTGGATGCTCAGAACGCGATGCCTAACCGGCTGGAGGATTCACAGTCCTCAAGTGTAACAAGTCTTCAGATCACGCGGACATAATGACTTTAGTGATGCCAAACACTCTTTGGGCTCTGGGTGGTTTGGGCTTTTTCCTCGCAAGGATTCTCTCTTGAAAGCTTCGGCGGTGGGTTGCTCTCAAACAACAAAAGCCGTGTACTAACTCTGAGCAGCCACCAATTTATGGTGTAGGGGGTGGGCTATTTATAGCCACTGGGCAACCCGACCTGATTTGTCTGAAATTACCCTGGGTCACTAAGGAACTGACACGTGTCACAACGGTCAGATTTCAAACACACGCAACAGCTTGACTTGGGCTACAAGTCAAGCTGACTCATCCGACTCTGGATAAGATTTGCTCTCATTGTCTTCGCTCGAAGACATATGATTTGGTTGAGCATCACTTCAGTCACTCTGACTTTGTTCACTTGGACCCCACTTAACAGTGCGGTGGTTCCTATGACTCAACAAAGAAGAAAAGGAAACAACGAAACAACTAAGTCTTCACGCTCCATAGTCTTCACTCAATGTGTTCTCGTGTCATAGTCTTCAACGTGAATGGCTTCACATACCACCATTGTCTTCAATGTCTTCACACATTTTTAGGGGTCATCTCCGGTAGGTAAACCGAATCGATGAGGGACTACTACGTGTGTTATCCCGCAATTCTCACAAACACATTTGTCCCTCATCCAGGTTTGTCGTCAATACTCCAAAACCAACTAGGGGTGGCACTAGATGCACTTACAAGAAGGTTTTATTCATGTAAACAAAACAATAATTATTCTTTGACTTAAATGAATAACAGTATTGCAATAAACATGATCCAATCATATTCATGCTCAACGCAAATAGCAAATAACATTTATTTTAGGTTCAACACTAATCCCGAAGGTAAAGGCAGTGTGCGATGGTGCTCTTATCAACCTTGGAATCACTTCCAACACACATCATCACCTGGCCCTTAACTAGTCTCTGTTTATTTTGCAACTCCCGTTTCGAGTTACTACTCTTAGCAACTGAAGCAGTATCAAATACGAAGGGGTTGCTTATAAACACTAGTAAAGTACACATCAATAACATGTATATCAAATATACCTTTGTTCACTTTGCCATCCTTCTTATCCGCCAAGTATCTAGGGTAGTTCCACTCCCAGTGACCGTTCCCTTTGCAGTAGAAGCACTCAGTTTCAGGCTTATGTCTAGCTTTGGGCTTCTTCACGGGAGTGACAACTTGCTTGCCATTCTTATTGAAGTTCCCTTTATTTCGCTTTGCCCTTTTTCTTGGACCTAGTGGTCTTGTTAACCATCAACACTTGATGCTCTTTCTTGATTTCTACCTTCGCTGATTTCAACATTGCGAAGAGCTTGGGAATCGTTTTCATCATGCCTTGCATATTATAGTTCATTAGGAAGTTCCAGTAACTTGGTGATAGTGACTAGAGAACTCTGTCAATCACTATCTAATCTGGAAGACTAACTCCCACTTGATTCAAGTGATTGTAGTACTCAGACATTCCGAGCACATGCTCACTGATTGAGTTGTTCTCCTCCATCTTGTAGGCAAAGTACTTGTCAGAGGTCTCATACCTCTCAACACGGTCATGAGACTGAAATACCAATTTCATCTCTTGGAACATCTCATATGCTCCATGGCGTTCAAAACGTTTTTGAAGTCCTAGTTCTAAGCCGTAATGCATGGTGCACTAAACTATTAAGTAGTCATCATATCGAGCTTTGCCAAACATTCATAACGTCTGTATCTGCTCCTGCAATAGTACTGTCACCTAGCGGTGCATCAAGGACATAATTCTTCTGTGCAACATTGAGGATAATCCTCAGATCACGGACCAAGTCCGCATCATTGCTACTATCATCTTTCAACTTATTTTTCTCTAGGAGCATATCAAAAATAAACGGGGAGCTACATCGCAATCTATTGATCTACAACATAGATATGCAAATACTATCAGGACTAGGTTCATGATAAATTAAATTCAATTAATCATATTACTTAAGAACTCCCACTTAGATAGACATCCCTCTAGTCATCTAAATGATCACGTGATCCATATCAACTAAACCATGTCCGATCATCACGTGAGATGGAGTAGTTTTCAATGGTGAACATCTCTATGTTGATCATATCTACTATATGATTCACGCTCGACCTTTCGGTCTCAGTGTTCCGAGGCCATATCTACATATGCTAGGCTCGTCAAGTTTAACCCGAGTATTCTGCGTGTGCAAAACTGGCTTGCACCTGTTGTATGTGAACGTAGAGCTTATCACACCCGATCATCACGTGGTGTCTCAGCACGATGAATTGTTGCAATGGTGCATACTCAGGGAGAACACTTATACCTTGAAATTTTAGTAAGGGATCATCTTATAAAGCTACCATCGTACTGAGCAAAATAAGATGCATAAAAGATAAACATCACATGCAATCAAAATATGTGACATGATATGGCCATCATCATCTTGTGCATTTGATCTCCATCTCCAAAGTACCATTATGATCTCCATCATCACTAGCATGACACTGTGATATCCATCATCTTGATCTTTATCAACGTTCGTCACATGGTCGTCTCACCAACTATTGCTTTTGCAACTATTGCTATCGCATAGCAATAAAGTAAAGCAATTATATGGCACTTGCATCTTATGCAATAAAGAGACAACCATAAGGCTCTTTCCAGTTGCCGATAACTTTAACAAAACATGATTATCTCATACAACAATTTTTATCTCATCACGTCTTGACCATATCATATCACAACGTGCCCTGGAAAAACAAGTTAGACGTCCTCTACTTTGTTGTTGCAAGTTTTACGTGGCTGCTACGGGCTTAGCAAGAACCATTCTTACCTACGCATCAAAAACAACAACAATTTTTCGTCAAGTGTGCTGTTTTAACCTTCAACAAAGACCAGGCGTAGTTACACTCAATTCAACTAAAGTTGGGAAAACAGACACCCACTAGCCACCTGTGTGCGAAGCACGGCGGCAGAACCAGTCTCATGAACGTGGTCATGTAATGTCGGTCTGGGCCGCTTCAACCAACAATACTGCCGAATCAAAGTATGACATGCTGGTAAGCAGTATGACTATTATCGCCCACAACTCTTTGTGTTCTACTCGTGCATATAACATCTACGCATAGACCTGGCTCGGATGCCACTGTTGGGGAACGCAGTATTTCAAAATTTTCCTACGATCACGCAAGATCTATCTAGGAGATGCATAGCAACGAGCGGGGAGAGTGTGTCCACGTACCCTCGTAGATCGAAGGCGGAAGCGTTAAGTAACGCGGTTGATGCAGTCGAACGTCTTCGCGATCCAATCGATCAAGTACCAAATGCACGGCACCACCGTGATCTACACACGTTCAGCCCAGTGACGTCTCACGAACTCTAGATCTAGCTGAGGCCAAGGGAGTGTTTCATCAGCATGACGGCATGGTGACGGTGATGATGAAGTTACTGACGCAGGGCTTCGCCTAAGCACCGCGACAATATGGCCGAGGTGGAAATCTGTGGAGGGGGGCACCGCACATGGCTAAGAATCAACTTGCGTGTCTATGGGGTGCCCCCGTCCTCCGTATATAAAAGAGGGGAGGATGGGGCCGGCCAGCCTCATGGTGCGCCCCTAAGGGGGGATTCCTACTCCTACTAGGAGTAGGTTTCCCCCCTTTCCTAGTCCAACTAGGAGGGGGAAGGAAGGGGAAGAGGGGAAGAAGGGAAGGGGGCCGACCCCCCTCCCCAATTCGGATTGGGCTTGGGGGGTACGCCCCTCCTCTTGGCCGCCTCCTCTCTCTTCCACTAAAGCCCATGTAGGCCCATTAAGCCCTCAAGGGGTTTCAGTAACCCCCCGGTACTCCGGAAAATGCCCGAACTCATCCAAAACCATTCCGGTGTCCAAACATAACCTTCCAATATATCAATCTTCATGTCTCAACCATTTAGAGACTCCTCGTCATGAGCGTGATCACATCCGAGACATCGAACAAGCTTCGGTTCATCAGATCACAAAACTCATAATACATATCGTCATCGAACGTTAAGCGTGCGGACCCTACGGGTTCGAGAACTATGTAGACATGACCGAGACTCATGTCCGGTCAATAACCAATAGCGGAACCTGGATGCTCATATTGGATCCTACATATTCTACGAAGATCTTTATCGGTCAAACCGCATAACAACATACGTTCTTCCCTTTTTCATTGGTATGTTACTTGCCCGAGATTCGATCATCGGTATCCTCATACCTAGTTCAATCTCGTTACCGACAAGTCTCTTTACTCGTTCTATAATGCATCATCCTGCAACTAACTCATTAGTTACATTGCTTGCAAGGCTTATAGTGATGTGCATTATCGAGAGGGCCCAGAGATACCTCTCCGACAATCAGAGTGAAAAATCCTAATCTTGATCTATGCCAACTCAACAAACACCATCGAAGACACCTGTTGAGCATCTTTATAATCACCCAGGTATGTTGTGATGTTTGATAGCACACTAAGTTTTCCTACGGTATTCGGGAGTTGCATAATCTCATAGTCATAGGAACATGTATAAGTCATGAAGAAAGCAATAGCAATAAACTAAATGATCATAGTGCTAAGCTAATAGATGGGTCTTGTCCATCACATCATTCTCTAATGCTGTGATCTCGTTCATCAAATGACAACACATGTCTATGGCTAGGAAACTTAACCATCTTTGATTAACGAGCTAGTCAAGTAGAGGCATACTAGGCACACTCTGTTTGTCTATGTATTCACACATGTACTAAGTTTCCGGTTAATACAATTCTAACATGAATAATAAACATTTATCATGATATATGGAAAATTAAATAACAACTTTATTATTGCCTCTATGGCATATTTCCTTCAGTAGAATATGTAGGCGCCACTATGAGCATCCAGGTTCCGCTATTGGTTATTTACCGAAGATGTGTATCGGTCATGTCTACATAGTTCTTGAACTCGTAGGGTCCGCACGCTTAACGTTCGATGACGATTTGTATGTTGAGTTATGTGTTTTGATGACCGAAGTTTGTTTGGAGTCTCGGATGAGATCACGGACGTGACGACGAGTCTCAAAATGGTCGAGACATAAAGAGTGATATATTGGACCATGTTATTCGGATATCGGAAGTGTTCCGGATAGTTTCGGGTAAAAACGGAGTGCCAGAGGGGTTACCGGAACCCCCCGAGGAGATAATGGGCCTTAGTGGGAAGGAGAGGAAGAAGCTAGGAGGTGGCGTGCGCCCCCCAAGCCCAGTCCGAATTGGAAAAGGGGTTGGGGGCGCGGCCTCCTCTACCTTCCTCCCCCCTTCTCCTTTAGGTGGAAACCTACTAGGAGTTGGAGTCCTAGTAGGATTCTCCTTCTCCCGGCGCGCCTAGCTAGGGCCGGCCGGTCTCCCCCTCCCTCCTTTATATACATGGGGAGGGGGGCACCCTAGGACACACAAGTTGATCTTTTAGCCGTGTGCAGTGCCCCCTCCACAGTTACACACCTCGGTCATATCGTCGTAGTGCTTAGGCGAAGCCCTGCACCGGTAACTTAGTCATCACCGTCGCCATGCCATTGTGCTGACAGAACTCTCCCTTGTCCTCAACTGGATCAAAATCTCGAGGGACGTCATCATGCTGAACGTGTGCTGAACATGGAGGTGCCGTATGTTCTGTACTTGGATCGGTTGGATCACGAAGATGTTCGACTACATCAACCGCGTTACTAAACGCTTCCACTTTTGGTCTACGAGGGTATGTGTACACACTCTCCCCGCTCATTGCTATGCTTCTCCTAGATAGATCTTGCGTGATCATAGGATTTTTTGAAATACTACGTTCTCCAACAATAAGGATTAGCAAAAGGCTAAGCTTGGGGATGCCCGAGGCACCCCAAGATAATATTCAAGAAGTATCAAGCAACTAAGCTTGGGGATGCCCCCGAGTGGCATCCCCTCTTTCTTCTAACAATCATCGGTATTTTACTTGGAGCTATATTTTTATTCGTCACATATTATGAGTTTTTCTTGGAGCATCTTGTATGATATGAGCCTTTGCTTGTTTTTCTTTTTATTTTTAGTCTTGAATACTTGCTGGACACACCTATCTGAGAAAGCCAAAATTATTCTATGACTTGTTAGAATTGCTCCTATGCTTCACTTAAATTTTTAGAGCCTTGGAATTGCTCTAGTGCTTCACTTATATCTTTTTGAGCACGGTTCGCTTTACTGTTTTTGAAGAAATGCTCTCATGCTTCATTTAGATTTATTTGAGAGTTAGTAATTTTTTTTAGAAATTCTCTCTTGCTTCACTTAAGTTAATTTGTTTTAGCTTATTAAATGCAACATATGAAACTAGTTCCACAGTGATAGATATCCAAGGGGGATATAATAAAAACTTTCATTAAGATCATTGGACAAAATAAACTTGATTCTTTGTAATAGTTTTGAGATATGATGATAGTGATATGTGAGTCATGTTGATGAGTAATTATGCTTTAGTAAGAATATTGGTGTTAAGGTTTCTGATTCCCTATGCAAGCATGAAAGTCAATAGTTATGTAATGAAAGTACATCCTACTTGTGGTGCATTATTCGGTGTTAGTTATGCTTAATGCTCGCTTATGAGATTTTTCATTTCTTGGTTGGCTTCTCAATCTTTTGCTAGCCTTTATTTGCACTAAGTATGATCATTAGGTGTGCATCCAAAATCCTTTAAAACAATTTTGCCACATGAGTCCACTATACCTACCTATATGCGGTATTCTTTTGCCATTCTAAGCAAATTTGTATGTGCCATCTCTAATTTTCAAAAGAAATTTCTCTTTTGTGTGCTCGTACCTCTCATGAAATAGTAGGCGGTGGCTGATATATTTCCATGCTAAATGTGTTATTCTCAAGATGAGTGTTTATTCAATTGTCATTGCACAAGAGTGCGACAAAGGTATTAGGGATTCCCAGTCCCAGAATGAGAAATGAATTTACTTTATGTTATCAAATAATAAATTCCTTGGAAAGTGTTGGTATGGAAGGCACCCATGGACACGGTTAGCCATGGAAAGTGAAAGTATGGTGGAAAAAGGAATAAACTTTTTCTGTTTGGGAACCGCCTATGATATATCTAGCATGGAAAGTATTGGGAACTACTCGATCGTTTTCGTTGACAGGAAAAGCATGCCACCCAAAATTTTTTATCTCTATGTTTTTCGCTTTGAGCTCTGGCACCTCTACAAATCCCTACTTCCCTCCGCGAAGGGCCTTTCTATTTACTTTATGCAATTTTTATTTTTATTTTGAGTCTCCATCTTCTCTTATAAAGCACCAACTAAGGGGCACTGTGATCGTACTTGAGCATTGGGTGTAGCTAATATGCGAGTGTGTTTCATGAATGGATCAATGACTAAGCATAATGGGCTAGGGATAACTTGCTTTAGTGTTGATATTTTGAAAGACATGGTTGCTTGTTGATATGCTTGAGTATTAAAGTCCTCATATCAAAACTAGACTATTGCTTTGAACCATATAAAAGTCCAAATGTCCATGCTACAAAGAAAAGAATATGTGATGAACATATTAGGCAACATTCCACACCCAAATTCTATTTTTGTCATTTACCTACTCGAGGACAAGCAAGAATTAAGCTTGGGGATGCTGATACATCTCCAATGTATCTATAATTTTTTATTGTTCCATGCTGTTATATTATCATTCTTGGATGTTTTACAATCATTTTATAGCAACTTTATATCATTTTGGGACTAACCTATTGACATAGTGCCCAGTGCCAGTTGCTGTGTTCTGCTTGTTTTTACATCACAGGAAATCAATATTAAGCGGAGTCCAAACGCAGCGAAACTTTTTGGAGATTTTTTCTGGACCATAAGACACATGTTGGGCCAAAGAAATACCAGAGGGGTGCTCCAAGGGGAGCACAACCCACCAGGGCGCGCCTGGGGGCCCAGGCGCGCCCAGGTGGGTTGTTCCCACCTCGGTGGCCTCCCGCACCGCCTCTTTGCTCTATAAATACCCCAATATTCCAGAAACCCTAGGGGAGTCAACGAAAATCAATTCTAGCCGCCACACGTTCCAGAACCACCATATCCAATAAAGACACCATCACGGAGGGGTTCATCATCCTCATTGGTGCCTCTCCGATGATGCGTGAGTAGTTCATTGTAGACCTACGGGTCCGTAGTTAGTAGCTAGATGGCTTCCTCTCTCTCTATCTCCATCTCTCTCTCTCTCTCTCTCTATGTGTGTGTGTGTGTGTCTTTTGATTCTCGATACAATGGTCTCTTGGAGATCTATTTGATGTAACTCTTTTTGCGGTGTGTTTGTAGGGATCCGATGAACTTTGAGTTTATGATCAGATCTATGTTTTTATCCATGAAATTTATTTGAGTCTTTTGATCTATTATATGCATGATTACTTATATCCTCGTATTTCTTCTCCGATATTTGGGTTTTGTTTGGCCAACTTGATCTATTTATCTTGCAATGGGACGATGTGCTTTGTGATGGGTTCGATCTTACGGTGCTTGATCCCAGTGATAGAAGGGGAACCGACACGTATGTATCTTTGCTATTAAGGATAACAAGATGGAGTCTATTTCTACATAAATAGATCTTGTCTACATCATGTCATCATTCTTATTGCATTACTCCATTTCTCCATGAACTTAATACAGTAGATGCATGCTGGATAGCGGTGGATGTGTGGAGTAATAGTAGTAGATGCAGGCAGGAGTCAGTCTACTAATCTTGGACGTGATGCATATATAATGATCATTGCTTGGATATCGCCATGATTATTTGAAATTCTATCAATTGCCCAACAGTAGTTGGTTTACCCACCGTATGCTATTTTTCTCGAGAGAAGCCACTAGTGAAATCTACGACCCCTGGGTCTCTTCTTTATTATATTTGCCTTCCCGATCTATTTTTATTTTCTTTTATTTTCAGATATATTAATCCAAAAATACAAAAATACCTTGTGGCAATTTTTATTTATTTATTTTATATCGCATTCCCGCATGATCTATATATCCAATCTACTACAATTTTACCTATCTTTTTACCCGTGAGGGATTGACAACCCATCTCTTACGTCGGGTTGCAAGTATTTGTTCTTTTTGTGCATGAGCTGTTTACGTGGTGTTGCATGGTTCTCCTACTGGTTCTATAACCTTGGTCTCATCACTGAGGGAAATACCTACCGTTGCTTTGTTGCATCATCCCTTCCTCTTTGGGGAAATACCGACGTAGTTCAAGCCAACATCACTACACAATGAACGAATCCCTCTTCCCATAATATAAGAGTGTTTTGAACACTAGTGTACTGTAAAAAACGCTCTTATATTATGGGACGGAGGGAGTAGCTATTAATGTAAGTAAAGTGATAGACGACGTTCATTCCTTACAAGAGGACTGCAGAGCTAAACCTCTTCAAAAGCATTGGGTTGATTCTAAATTTGTGTAAGAGTTGGTAGAGATCTTATAGTGTCCACCAAATCGAGGATAACGAGGCTAACATGTGCAGTCATGGTACACAATCAACCAGCTATGAAAGTAAGTATGGTCATAGGTACTCACAAGAGCAATGCAGTGTGCAGTATAGTTGTGAGATTCTGTGGTCCCTTGAGAATGAATGTTCTTCTACAAACAGTTTTCGTACAAGTGAGACATTAAGGCACATGCAGAAATGTAGTTCAAATTGTGATGTGATATCATAGACAGTACCTTACGCTGCAGATGAGACCAATGTGTAACAAGATTATTCCAGTCACTGTCTGATAAATGTAGCACTGGAGACTTTACAGAAATTTCGTTTAAAGGCTTGCCATTGAAGTGCGCTTGCCTCAGGTAGGAACAATACTTCATCAACGAGTGCTTGAAAAGCGCAACCGACTCTTGCTCGTCTTGACTATCCAGTTTGGTCCTCGCCTATTTAAAAGAATGAAATCTTGTGTCTTCTGTCAGCAGAAATATACAGTAATTACCATGAATAACATTAGTACATTACTTATGCATAAGTTGCGGAGGAAGATTGGAAATTGTTCTTTGTCTGTGGTATAATCTTTTCATGAAGGAAAGATGCGCACAAAGTTCCTGACAACAATATAAGCTTCGTCTTTTAAACTGGGAGGAAGTGGAACATGAGTCCTATTTGCTGTAATTGGAGCTCTCTCTCTCTCGTTCGAAAAGGGATTTGGCAACTATTTGCTACAATCGCTGGAATGGGGGTTTTGCATCGTAGAGCTGGTGCTATGTCATCATCATACTGTTTGCTGCAGTTGGGGTCTGCTGAGTTGGGGCATCAGAGATGGCCAGTGTGGTAGGGCTAATGTCTGCTAGAGTTGTGGTCATGTTTTCTGGGTCTGCTGATATTGCAACTACACCTAATGGGCTATTTGATTTATCAGGTGTCACTACCCTCTGTGATCAGCAATCGCCCTCCATGATTAGCAATCGCCCTCTTCCTTTTGAATGTCTGATACACAAGAACAACATTTGAATGGATAAATATGGTATGATGACAGATGGAATATGTACTGAAAATGGATAGGCAGGGCGTATTCACATACACGGTGTGTAAACTAAGCTAATGGCAGTGCAACAACATAGAAGCAATGCAAAGCATCAGTTGCAAGATAGTGTGACTAATATAACCTTGGAAAGTTAGAGCAAGCACCTTGATGGGTGAATAAGATAGGGCATCTACCTCTGACTCCTCCACTAGGGAGCTACATTGACTTAGGTCTCCCTCTAGCTTAGAATCATTGTTAGGATCATATTCTGAGCATGAATCTGTAGGTGGAGAGCGTTTGCATTGCATTGCATCCAGACTTGATTTCAGTCCCTTAATGCCAAGTTTGATAGCCATGGCTTTGTTCTGCTTTATTCTTTCAATGCCCACAAGCTCATAATCCTTATGATGCTGTTCAGTATCTGAGATTCATGAAAACATAAAAATTAGTCAAATTATCTATGGAATGCATTGCGAATTCAACTAAAAGAGTGTCTCCCTACAAACCCTTGCGTATACAAAGCCCCCCCCCCCCAACCGTGCTGACTTGACCACACACAGAAATACAAACCTCTTATGTCTCTATAACAGGTAGACACACATTTCAAAACTGAAGTAGGAACATTAGAACCATATCAAATTCATATTTGAACAAATAAACTAAGGAATTATGAGTGGCATAATGTTTAGCTTCAAGGGTGGAGTGCTGGTAGTGCGACACAAAGCAAGTAGGCAGATTATATTCCATGTAAAAGATCATAGTCTATGTAAAAGGTGGATATGACACTTTCTTTCTATACAGTGTAGTGTTCATTGCCCACACATGATGGAAGAGGTCACACAGAGAAATACTATTCACCCATGTCTGCGGTTCCAGTATTTTGAAACAGGGTGGTCCAACCTAAAAGAATAATATTGACAACAAATATGACAAGGCAAGCATAGAGGTAGTGAATCAAACATTACTAGTGAGCTTACTAGGACAAGTATGCAGAATTGTAACTACAGTAAGAGACCGTCCAAAATCTGAATCAAGTTGGTCTAGCACTTATTGCTTGCAACTAATCGACGTGAATAATTGTAACCGCAGTAAGAAATATAAGTAAAATTGTCAACAAACCTGGCCTACAGTAGTAATCTGGGTCAATGTCACTGTGACCAACAATCCAAAATGACTAGTGTCTGTTCCTAGGGCCGGAATTTTGAAACCCTGTGAACTTCACTGGTACTAAAGATTACTGAAATACACATGGACCATTAAGTGTAGGTAGCACTTAGTACACAACAAACCCTAATGATAGTCCTAGTGATGACCGACAAGTATAGGGGATCCATCGTAGTCCTTTTGATAAGTAAGAGTGTTGATTCTAATGAGGAGCAGAAGGAAATGACAAGCAGTTTTCAGTAAGGTATTCTCCACAAGCACTAAAATAATCGGTAACAGATAGTTGTGTGATAAGGTAATTCGTAACGGGTAACAAGTAACAAAAGTAAACAAGGTGCAACAAGGTGTCCCAATCCTTTTTGTAGCAAAGGAAAATCCTGTACAAACTCTTATATAAATAAAAGCGCTCCCGAGGACACATGGGAAATGTTGTCGAGTTAGTTTTCATCATGCTCATATGATTCATGTTCGTTACTTTGATAATTTGGTATGTGGGTGGACCGGTGCTTGGTTGCTTCCCTTCCTTGGACAAGCCTCCCACTTATGATTAACCCCTCTCGCAAGCATCCGCAACTACGAAAGAAGAATTAAGGTAAACCTAACCATAGCATGAAACATATGGATCCAAATCAGCCCCTTACGAAGCAACGCATAAACTAGGGTTTAAGCTTCTGTCACTCTAGCAACCCATCACCTACTTATTAATTCCCAATGCCTTCTCCTAGGCCCAAATAATGGTGAAGTGTCATGTCGTTGATGTTCACATAACACCACTAGAGGAGAGACAACATACATCTCATCAAAATATCAAACGAATACCAAATTCACATGATTACTTATAACAAGACTTCTCCTATGTCCTCAGGAACAAACGTAACTACTCACAAAGCATATTCATGTTCATAATCAGAGGAGTATTAATTATCATTAAGGATCTGAATGTATGATCTTCCATCGAATAAACCAACTAGCATCAACTACACGGAGTAATCAACACTACTAGCAACCCACGGGTACCAATCCAAGGTTTTGAGACAAAGATCGGATACAAGAGATGAACTAGGATTTGAAAGGAGATGGTGCTGGTGTAGATGTTGATGGAGATTGAACCCCTCTCAATGAGAGGATCGATGGAGATGATGATGGTGACGATTTTCCCCTCCCTGAGGGATGTTTCCCCGGTAGAACAGCTCCACCGGAGCCCTAGATAGGTTTTATCCAGGTTCCGCCTCGAGATGGCGACGCTTCATCCCGAAAGCTTCCTTCTAATTTTTCCAGGTCAAAACACACCATATAGTAGAAGATGGGCGTCGGAGGCCTGCCAGGGGGCCCACAAGGACGGGGGACGCGCCCAGGGGGTAGGGCGTGCCCTCCACCCTTGTGGCCGGCTAGGGGCCCCCCTCTGGTTCTTTCTTCGCCCCATATTTTTTATATATTCCAAAAATATTCTCCGTGAAGTTTCAGGACTTTTGGAGTTGTGCAGAATAGGTCTCTAATATCTGCTCCTTTTCCAGTCCAGAATTCCAGCTGCCGGCATACTCCCTCTTCATGTAAACCTTGTAAAATAAGAGAGAAAAGGCAAAAGTATTGTGATATAATGTGTAATAACAGCCCATAATGCAATAAATATCAATATAAAAGCATGATGCAAAATGGACGTATCAACTCCCCCAAGCTTAGACCTCGCTTGTCTCAAGCGAAAGCTGATATCGAAAAATATATGCACATGCTTAGAGATAGAGGTGTTGATAAAATAAAATACGAACATGAGGGCATCATGATCATCTTTAGAACTGCAACATATATATTGTCATATAATTTCTTTTGCTAAAGTAACAATTCATTCACAAGGTAAAGTATGAATCAGAAACTTCATTGAAAAGTAACAAACTATGATCTCAGTCATTGAAGCATTTGCAATTTATCATAACATCGGAAAGAGTCAATTCAAGAGCTTTTCAGCAAGTCCACATACTCATCTATCATTTAGTCTTTCACAATCGCTAACACTCACGTGATACTTATGGGTTCAAAGCTTCTCGGACACAGAGAAAGATAGGGGCTTATAGTTTCGCCTCCCAACCTTTTTACCTCAAGGGTAATGTCAACAATAATAATTTATGAAAATCTACATCCAAGTGGATATATATATATATATATATATATATATATATATATATATATATATATATATATCCAGATCTCTCCAACAAATAGAGTTTGCCAAAGGAAAAAGTGTAAAAAGGAAAGGTGAAGATCACCATCACTCTTGTATAAGAGTAGAAGATAAAAGTAAAAGATAGAATCTTCGCAGAGGGAAGCAGATGTTGTCATGCGCTTTTATGGTTGGATGCATAAAATCTTAATGAAAAAGAACGTAACTTTACATTGCCGATTGTGATAAAGAACTTTATTATGCAGTCTGTCGCTTTTATTTCTTCCATATCACAAGTTCGTATAAAGCTTATTTTCTTCACACTAATAGATCATACATATTTAGAGAGCAATTTTTGTTGCTTGCACCGATGACAACTTACTTGAAGGATCTTACTCAATCCATAGGTAGGTATGGTGGACTCTCATGGCAAAACTGGTTTAAGGGATGTTTGGAAGCACAAGTAGTATCTCTACTTGGTGCAAAGAATTTGGCTAGCATGAGAGGTAAAGGCAAGCTCAACATGTTGGATGATCCATGACAATATAACTTCTATTTAGATATAAGAAAACATAACCCATTATGTTGTCTTCCTTGTCCAACATCAACTTTTTAGCATGTCATATTTTAATGAGTTCTCACAATCACAAAAGATGTCCAAGATAGTATATTTATATGTGAAGCCTCTCTTTGTTTATTACTTCCTATCAATTGCAACAATGACCCAAACTATTTTTGTCAACTCTCAACAACTTTCAGTCATCATACTCTTTATGTGTGAAGTCATTACTTTCCATAAGATCAATATATGATCTTTTTATTTCTCATTATTCTTTCTTTTATTTAATTCCCTCAAGATCATAGCAAGAAAGCAACGCCCTCAACTCAAAACTACTCTTTATTATATATCACTCACGGACTCGATTACATAGATAGAGATCGAAACAAAATTCAAAGCTAGATCATACTAAAACTTTATTCTACTAGACCAAGATATAACCAAAAGGATCGAACTAAGAAAAACGATAAAAGGTAAAGATGTGATGGTGATACGATACCGGGGCACCTCCCCCAAGCTTGGCAGTTGCCAAGGGGAGTGCCCATACCCATGTATTTATGTTTCTTTCTTCGAAGGTGGTGATGATGGAGTTGTTGATGAATCCGTTAGCTTCATTAATGCACCTTTCAAAACTGGCAGTTCTTGGAGCACACATTGGAGCATATTTGCATTCTTCTGAATTTCCTCCATGAGATGCTTATTTTCAGGCCCTCAAGAACTCTTCCCTGCATTGCTTTCACTCGGACAGGATATGTCCCAATTGGAGGGTATATGTGTACGAGGGGTGTTCTCCAATCCGTAATTATGAACCAAATTATGAAAGTTGTTCTCATGTAACCTGTGTAAGGGCCTCCTAGGGGGGAGCCCTTCTTGAACCTCTTGGTATTCACGGTTGTTTGTGGTTCATATTGCTTGATGGGTACTTGGAATAGCGGAGATGCCCGCCAGAGTACCCCTCTCTGTTGCCAGAGGTTGTTCCTCAAGCGAGTCCCCTTCATCCTCCTCCATCGTGGTTCCATTGGAATCCTCCCTTCTAAGTTCCATCTGCATCAACCAAGCATCACCGTCCTTGTTGTTGGAGGAAGAGGACGACATAATGCCTGTCCTTGGAAACTCTGGCAGAAAACAGCTCAAAACGAAAATAGGGGATTTTGCCGTGGTACGGTGGTCAAAACCTTCAGGAGATTATATAATGAATTTTTATCGACCAAAAGAAGTATTGTGCAAGAAAACAGAGCCCGGAGGGCACATGAGGTGCAAAACATGATCACCTACATTAAACTCACGTTTTTGTATCCTCTTATTTTGCCATCTTTTAACTTTTTATTTAAACAACTTGGCATTTTCATAGGCTTGGGTTCTCCATTCATCAAGTGAGCTAATGTCAAATAACCTCTTCTCACCGGCAAGTTTGAAATCATAGTTGAGCTCTTTAATAGCCCAATATGCCTTATGCTCTAGTTCGAGAGGTAAATGACATGCTTTTCCATAAACCATTTTATATGGAGACATACCCATAGGGTTTTTATAAGTAGTTCTATAAGCCCATAATGCATCATCAAGTTTCTTAGACCAATTCTTTCTAGATCTATTAATAGTCTTTTGAAAAATCAATTTAATCTCTCTATTGCTTGTTTATACTTGAACACTAGACTGAGGATGATATGGATATGCAATTCTATGGTTAACATCATACTTAACAAGCATTTTACGGAAAACACCATGAATAAAATGTGCACTACCATCAGTCATTAAATATCTAGGGACTCCAAACCTTGGAAAATAACTTCTTTAAGCATCTTAATAGAAGTGTTATGATCAGCACTACTAGTTGGAATAGCTTCTACCCACTGAGTAACGTAATCAACAACAACTAAAATATGGGTATACCCATAGGTCCCATATAATCAAAGCTCCAAACACCAAATGGTTCGATAACAAGTGAATAATTCATAGGGATTTCTTGGTGTCTACTAATATTACCAATTCTTTGGCATTCGTCACAAGACAAGACAAACTTACGAGCATCTTTGAAGAGAGTAGGCCAATAAAAATCGGATTGCAATACCTTGTGTGCAGTTTGATCTCCTGCATGGTGTCCTCCGTAGGCCTCAGAGTGGCACTTGTGTATGATCTGTTCTTGTTCATTCTCAGGTACACAACGTCTAATAACACCATCTACTCCTTCTTTGTAAAGGTGTGGATCATCCCAAAAGTAATGCCTTAAATCATAGAAAAACTTTTTCTTTTGCTGGTATGTGAAACTAGGTGGTATAAATTTAGCAACAATGTAATTAGCATAATCAGCATACCATGGAGTATTACGTGAAGAATTTATGGAAGCTAATTGCTCATCAGGAAAGCTATAATCAAAATAGGTAGTGGGTCATCAAGAACATTTTCTAACCTAGACAAGTTGTCTGCAACGGGGTTCTCAGCTCCCTTTCTATCAATAATATGCAAATCAAATTCTTGTAGCAAGAGTACCCATATAATAAGTCTAGGTTTAGCATTTTTATTTCCCATAAGGTATTTGGAAGCATGATCAGTGTGAACAGTTACTTTGGAATCCACAATATAAGATCTGAACTTATCACAAGCAAATACAACTGCTAAAAATTATTTTTTAGTAGTAGCATAATTTCTCTGGGCACTGTCTAGAGTTTTACTAGCATAATGAATAAAATTCAACTTATTATCAACTCTTTGTCCTAGAAACAACACCAACCGCATAATCACTAGCATCACACATAGTTTCAAAGAGTAAATTCCAATCAGGTGGCTGAAAAATAGGTGCAGAAATCAAGGCTTTCTTAAGTATTTCAAATGCTTCCACACAAACTCATCGAGCCCAATAACACCTCTCCTCAGGAGGCTGTTCTTCCCTTGTACTTGTTCATCCTTAGCCCAAGAGGAAATCCACCACACCACACTGGAGTAGGGTATTAGAGCACATCGGTGGCTCGAACCAGTACAAACCCTGTGTCCCTTATTCTGCGAGTTCGACGTGCTGAGCTTTGAGATCGTGGTGAGAGCGTGAGCAAGGGGGAGGAGAGATCTTCGTGCGTACCCCAGAGTTCGAACCTCAAGTGTTTTGCCGGAACCCGAAATCCGACATTTGGTGCGCCAGGTAGGGGTGCGATGAAGCTTTCCTTTCGCCGATCCATGCTCCGCCACCTCAGCGCCTTGTCCCCATGGCCGATGTTGCTCCCCCAGCTGGGATGACGGACGGCCACGGTGATGCTAGGGGGCTCAGGTCCTTTGCCCCCGCCTTGCGACATGTGCAATGGCCGCCCAAGTTCAAGCCGGAGATGCCGTCGCGTTATGACGGCGCGGTGGACCCGTCGGCCTTCCCGCTGGCATATGAAGAGGTCGTCCTGAAGGTTGGGGGCGACGACAAGGTCATGGCCAACTGGCTTCCCATGGCCCTCGCTGGTGCACCACACGCTTGGCTGCTCGCCCTCCCAGGATCCTCAGTGGCATCTTGGGAGGAGCTGTGCGGCCTCTTCATCGCACGCTTCGCAGCACTGGCGCCTCTCGCCGTCGTAGCCCTCCTCGACGGCTCGCAAGCACCGCCCTCGGACCGTCACACCAAGCATTTCTTTCGCTGAGATCGGCGCCGCTTCCGTGCAGCAAGGAGCTCCCCCGGGTTGTGAGGCGCCCAAGGCCGACCTCACCTTCTACTCGGGGGATGACCCCATCACCACCGTCGGCTCGGGCGTGCTTCCAATGCTTTGCACGCCCACCATTGCAATGTAGCTGTCACCAAGACCCTCATCAATGACAGCGCCGGCCTCAACGTGCTCTCTGTGGAGGCTTTTAGCCTTCTGACGTACCACTCGAACGGCTCCGCCCCAGGAAGCCCTTCTTCGGGGTCGGCGGCGGCTCCGCCAGCCTCCTGGGGCAGATCCGCCTTCTCGTGACCTTCGGCACTCGCGACAACTACCGCACCAAGCTGATTGACTTCGACATCACCCGCATTGGCCTCCCGTACAACACCATCCTTGGGTACCCGGCTGTGGCTCAGTTTATGGCGGCGACCCATCCGGCCTACAAACTCATGAAGATGCCCGGGAGCAAGGACGTCCTCACCGTAGTTGGAGACACCAAGGAGGCTCTAGCAGTGCTCAAGCTTGCCCTCAAAACCGCCGCGGCAGTGCGACCAGCCAACAAGGCCACCCCTGGAGCTAAGGAGGCCGCGCCAGCAAAGAAGAAGCAGTTGTTTACTCAAGATCAGGCCGAAACCAAGCATGTGCTGGTCGAGGAAGATGGGTCCTCAGGAGCCACCTTCACCATAGGCGCCAACCTCAACCCGGATTGAGAGGAGGCATTGGTGAGGTTCTTGCGCGCGAACAAGGATGTATTCGCTTGGGAACCCAAGCAGCTAGTAGGGGTCCCAAGAGGGGTGATCGAGCATCACTTGAGGGTGTGCCCTAATGTGCGCCCTGTGAAGCAGAGGGCGTGGCAACAGTCCACGGAGAAGCAGTCCTTCATCCTCCAGGAAACCCGCAAGCTGGAGGCAGCAGGTGTCATTCGCGAGGTTCGGTACCCTGAGTGGCTGGCGAACCCCGTTGTCGTACCTAAGAAAGGAGGGAAGGAGTGCATGTGTGTCGACTTCACCAACCTTAACAAGGCATGTCCCCAAGACCCGTTTCCGCTTCCGTGCATCGACCAGATTGCTGACTCCACCGCCGAGTGTGACCTACTGTGCTTCCTGGATGCGTTCTCAGGCTATCACCAAATCAAGATGGTAGTAGAGGATGTGGAGAAGACGGCCTTCCTGACCCCATGTGGGGTGTACTGCTACACTTGCATGCCATTCAAACTGCGCAACGCAGGCGCGACCTTCCCACGGCTGATGCACATCGCCTTGGGTCAGCAGCTCAGGAGGAACGCTGAAGCCTCAACGACATTGTGGTAAAGTCTCGGGAGGAGAGAACTTTGATTCAGGACCTGGAGGAGACCTTTGCAAGCCTGTGCCAGGTGGACCTGCGGCTCAACCCAGAGAAGTGCGTGTTCAGTGTCCCCTCCAGCAAGCTGCTGGGCTTCCTCGTGTCCCACAGGGGGATCGAGGCTAACGTGGAGAAGGTCAAGGCGATAGAAGACATGAGCCCACCACAAACTCTCAAGGAGATGCACAAGCTTGCGGGCTGTGTGACCTCGCTGGGGCGCTTCATCTCCAAGCTGGGAAAGCGGCCCCTTCCATTCTTCAAGCTGATGAAGAAGAAGGGCCCGTTCGAGTGGACCCCGGAGGCCGAGCAAGCGTTTCAAGACCTCAAGAGATACCTGACCAGCCCTCCGGTGATGGTGGCGCCCCACCCTCTCGAGCCCCTGGTGCTTTACCTTGTCGCCACTTCCTACCCGCTAGTGCAGCTCTAGTGGCGGTTCAGGAAGAGCGCCATGCCAAGGGTCCGCCGCGTCGTGCCACACCTCCAGCCGGGGCGATACGGGGCCTAGAGGGCACCGCAAAGGCCGCAACAACACCGACGAATGACCAGGCCTAGCAAGATGACGTTCTCGGGCCTGCATAGGCCCCAATGAGCGACCAGGCTCTTGGGGTCCCATCACCTCAGGAGGCACCCCAACCTTCGGCAGACGCAGGCTCCGTCGACGCTCCCGCCCTCGTCAAGCACCTAGTGTACTTCGTCAGCACGGTGCTACGAGATGCGAGGGCACGGTACCCCATGCCTCAGAAGCTCTTGCTAGCGCTCTTGGTGGCCTCGCGTAAGTTGCATCACTATTTCCAAGGTCACCCAATCAAGGTCGTCTCGGCCTACCCGCTGGAGAGGGTACTCAGGAGCTCCAACGCTGCTGGAAGAGTCGCCGAATGGAACATCGAGCTGCAGGCATTCCAGCTGGAGATCAGCACAACCAGGGTCATCAAGGGAGCCGCACTCGCCGACTTCATGGCAGAATGGACTGACACCCCGAGGCTTGAAGCAGGCGAGTGGTACGTCTCCAGCGTATCTATAATTTATGAAGCATTCATGCTATTATATTATCTGTTTTGAATGTTTATGGGCTTTACTAAGCACTTTTATATTATTTTTGGGACTAACCTATTAACCGGAGGCCCAACCCATATTGCTGTTTTCTTGCCTATTTCAGTGCTTCGAAGAAAAGGAATATGAAACGGGGTCCAAACGGAATGAAACCTCCGGGAGCGTGATTTTTGGAACGAACGTGATCCAGGAGACTTGGAGTTGAAGTCAGGGAAGCTTCAAGGTGGCCACGAGGGTGGGGGCGCCCCCCTACTGGGCGCGCCCCCTATCTCGTGGGCCCCTCGAGACTCCCTCGACCGACTTCTTTCGCCTATATGTTCCTATATACCCTAAAAACATCGAAAAGAACAATAGATCGGGAGTTTCGCCGCCGCAAGCCTCTGTAGCCACCAAAAACCTCTCGGGAGCCCGTTCCGGCACCCTGCCGGAGGGGGGATCCCTCATCGGTGGCCATCTTCATCATCCCGGCGCTCTCCATGACGAGGAGGGAGTAGTTCACCCTCGGGGCTGAGGGTATGTACCAGTAGCTATGTGTTTGATCTCTCTCTCTCTCTCATGTTCTCTCTATGGCATGATCTTGATGTATCGCGAGCTTTGCTATTATAGTTGGATCTTATGATGTTTCTCCCCCTCTACTCTCTTGTGATGGATTGATTTTTCCCTTTGAAATTATCTTATCAGATTGAGTCTTTAAGGATTTGAGAACACTTGATGTATGTCTTACCATGCTTATCTGTGGTGACAATGGGATATTCACGTGATCCACTTGATGTATGTTTTGGTGATCAACTTGCGGGTTCCGCCCATGAACCTATGCATAGGGGTTGGCACACGTTTTCTTCTTGACTCTCCGGTAGAAACTTTGGGGCACTCTTTGAAGTACTTTGTATTGGTTGAATAGATGAATCTGAGATTGTGTGATGCATATCGTATAATCATGCCCACGGATACTTGAGGTGACAATGGAGTATCTAGGTGACATTAGGGTTTTGGTTGATTTGTGTCTTAAGGTGTTATTCTAGTATGAAGTCTATGATAGATTGAACGGAAATGATAGCTCATGTTATTTTACTATGGACTCTTGAATAGATAGAACAGAAAGGATAACTTTGAGGTGGTTTCGTACCCTAGGCGTAGAAGCCTTCCTACCTCTCCGCTGCCACGTCCACCTCTAGCAGCCTTCTTCGTCCTCCCCCGACCTCTCCCAGCCGAAGAAGAAGCGCTTGCCGCAGCTGTCTGTATACTGGCTAGCAGCGCTCTCCGGAGGGGCTGGGCTGGAATAATGGAACCACCCCTCCCAGTACCGCCAGCAGGAGGCTCGGGGCGCTCTGGACCCTTGCCCACCATCCTGTCAACACCTGCAATGAAAAAAAGTAAATGAAATTAGTACAACATAAAAAAATTGGATACCTAACAGGAATAATATGTATACAATTCAAGTGTATCATCATGATGAACATAATAAAAAATTGAAAGCTCACATTACTAATATTACTCTGAATCATCGATATATGCTCTAGGTTCATTAAATGCATCATCATCATCACTATCAGTGACGTGCTCATCATCATAATCATCATCAATAAATGCATCAACATGTGGAAGGCCTCATTTACGTAATCATTCAAGCATTGATAGGTCATCTGCAGCAGTAACTTCTTGTTTCGGCTCTTTTTATTCCGGCTCAGGGGTGAAGTCGGATTCACTATCATTGTCTACTTCAATGTTCTGGGGTGGAGTAGAGCGGTTCTTGAAACATTTTTTTGGAAAGACGTGTTTCTTGGAAGAATTCTCCTTCGTCATATGTGTCTTGGTTAATGTGAGGTTCATAATCCTCTTCATTGGGGGAGGGGGGGGGGTCTAACACATGGCGACACTTCATAAACGACATCCCAACCATTGAGATTTGGATCACTTTGACAGGCCCACGGTAGATAGAATACTTGGGTTGCCTGTTGAGCCATAATATAGACATCGGGAACATCCAAATGGGTGCTTTGTTTGATTTCGACTAGCCCTATATGTTCATGAGTACTTCTAGTCTCCCTCAACTGGAACCAACAACATCTGAAGACTACGATGTTTGGTGGGTTTTCACCATAGAATTGAAGTTCATAAATTGCTTCAACTCTTCCATAATACTCGATATCTCCTTCGCCGATAGCAGAGACACAACAATCTGTAGACTTTCGGTCGGCCATAGATAACTCTTTGCCATAGGTACGAAAGCGATACCCGTTGATGTCATATTTGTCAAATGAACGGACCTTATAGTCAAAACCATTAGCTACTTGTCTCAATTGGGCATCCATAATCTGTGAATTAGCCTACAAGTTTAATATGAGAGGATTGTTGCATTAGTCACAAATTAGCCAAAGAAATGAAATGGTCTACTGGAAATTACCCTTTTTTGAACCAAGAGATGAAACCAGGATATTCGCCTCCTTGCTTTGCCAGAAGCTCATACTCTTCGACGGAATCCTTTTGGATCACCGCTCCATATGAGAATATGGCGACGTATCGATTGCATCAAATATCCAGTAATAAGAGCAGTTCAAAGGAATTAGAAATTGCGAAACAATGTACCGAGATCTTACTCGTTGTACGGCCGCACTTCTATTAGGTTGTTGAAGAGATAGAGCGAAATGGTGTTCCATTCTTCAACATCAAACAATACTGGTTTCCTACCACTGGCTGGTGTGAGATTCCCTTTGAATAGGCTGAAGTTGGATCGACCCTTTTTAGGGTCGTTAGCATTGTACCGAGGCTTCGGATTATGCAAATGACAATTTTTGGCTTCGTAGTGTGTTGTCATGAAGTTTGCCGCCTCCTCGGTGATGAATGCCTCGGCCATCGATGCTTCAATTCTATGTTTATTTTTACATTTTGCTCAAAGCGTCTTCTGCATCCTCTTAATTGAGTAGCACGAATGATTTTGCACGCCTCCCCAATCGTGCCTCGGTCGGGAGATGCAAAATCAAGTGTTGCATTGGATTAAAGAAGCTTGGCGGAAAGATCAACTCTGGCGCGAACTGTTCCATTTCTTCTAGGAGGCCAGGCGATAGTTCTTTCGCACAAAGAAAACAGAAGAAATAGCTCAGCTCTGCCAGTACTAGCTATTCATCCTCAGGGATGAAGCCACGCAACATCACCGGCATTATCCACTCAATCCATATGTGCCAATCATGACTTTTTAGACCAAATATTTTCAATTTTTCAAGACTCGCTCCCCTCTTTAGATTTGTTGCATAGCCATTGGGGAACATCAACTACATTTTCACCCACAAAATAATTTCCTTCATAGCTGGCCTTCCAAGATTGAACCATGCCTTTGGCTTCGTCCAGCTCCGCTTTCCATTCGGTTCTTGCATGTTTTGTAATGGTCTATCACATAGCTCCTCTTGATCGACTCTAGCCTTAGTATTATCCTTTGATTTCCCCTCTATGCTGAACAATGTACAAAAAATGGCTTCAGCGATATTCTTTTCAGTGTGCATCACATTGATGTTGTGTGGGCAAAGGAGGTCTTTGAAGTAAGGCAGATCCCACAAGCATGTCTTGTGAGTCCAGGCGTGTTCATTATTATACCCCTTGAAATACCCTGGACGCTCTGGATCTAGCTCGAGAGCTTTTAACTGATCTAGGGTCTGTTGGCCTGTCAACGCAGGTGGTGTAGAGTGTTTAATAACTCTACCTTTGATGAAGTTCTTCTTGTCTTTTCTGAACTTATGGCGAGGATCTAGAAACGGTCTATGCAAGTCGAAGCAAGTATACTTGTGCCCTGTCGTCAGCCAACGAAACTCAAGAGCTCCCTTGCATGTGGGGCACGGGAACCTTCCTTGCACACACCGGCTAGCGAATAGCGCATACGCCGGCAAGACATGCGTCGAGTACATGTACCAGGCACACATTATGAAGTTCTATTTGCCAAAGGCGTCGTATGTCTTGAACCCATTATCCCAAGATTCTTGCAGTTCGTCCTTAAGTGGCTGCATGTACACATTCATATTCTTCCCCGGATAGTTGGGCCCTGGAATTATCAATGTCAGGAAAATGTTCTTTCTTTGCATAATCTGCCCGGTGGGGGGATTGAGTGGAATGACAAACAAGGGCCCACAACTGTATTGGGCTGCCGTCTGACCAAACACACTGAACCCATACGTGCTGATGACGACTCGAGGATGCCTTGGATCTGTCGTTCTTTCCTTATGTAATGCATCGCAGCGCTTCCACGCTTCACCATCTGATGTGTGCACCATCATCACATTCCCATCTGCATCTAGTTCGGTTCTTTTGCCCGTTTTGTGCCATGTCATCTGTCTGGCCGTCTCTTTGACCATGAAAAGACGTTGAAGTCTTGGTATGATTGGCATATACCGAAGAACATTAACGGGTATTTTGGTCTGCGTCTTCTCACCCATACCATTGTCTACGACAACATACCTATAAGACTTGCAAATGGGACAATAGTTCAAGTCCTCATACTGAAGCCTAAATAAGACACATCCTTTCTCACATGCATGTATCTTCTCATAGGGCATCTTAAGAGCACGGAGGATTTTGTCTGACTGGTACAGGTTTGGAGGTAGCACATGGCCTTTGGGTATAAATCGTCCGAATACAGTCATCATCATGTCGTAGCATTCTCTGCCCAAGTTGAATTGAGACTTAAAAGCCATTATTTGTGAGATGGCATCCAGCTGACAAAGCTCAGTGTGCTCGTGGAGAGGATGTTTTGAGGACTCCAACATTTCAGTGAAGGCCTTTGCAGATTCCTCCATCTCCTCGTCCGAGTCCTGAGCATCGTCAAAGTCTTGCATCATGTCTTCCATCCCTGTACCATGCTCGTCAGTGCGACGACGAACCACCTCGGCTCTGGCACGTTGGGCAAACTCACCATGTAATGTCCAGACCGTGTAACCAGGCATAAAACAAAACTTCTGCAGGTCTTTACTCATTTCAAGCTCGTCCCTCATTTTATAGTTGTTGCACCGGACATAGTGGCACCAGCTTAATTCCTGGCCATTTGCAAATGCAGCTCTAACAAACCCCTTGGTTTTTGTTAACCATTCCTCGGTCCAAACTTTCTGACTAGTGTAACCGGTGTACATCCATGCACGATCTCTCATATTGACTTCCTACTGGACACACAAGAAATATGTAACATAATTAAGAAAACCATATCCATCAGTTAATGGAGTTTGTTAGTTTTATTACGTCCATGCAACCTACACGCTAATAGGTAAAGATAGGTCCTAATCCCACCCGAGTATGTGTAGATTGGGTTCGTTTTCCCATGCTCTGCTCTAGATCCGACGCAAAATTTCGGCAGCACCTCCACGCTGTTCTCCTGATACACGTCTCGGCAATAAGTAGAGAGGATGTGTACCCGGAGAACAACAGGGAGGCACTGACAAAATTCTGCATCGGATTCGGAGCAGAGCATATGGAAAACCGAACCCAATCTACACACACTCGGGCTATCCATGGAAAATGTTGGAAAAATTCGAAAGAATCACGATTATAAATATGCAAATGCATGCATATTTATAGATGTAACCCTTTCGAACGAGAGACACATAGTGGTTACGCATACTGACGATTGACACATATAGCTAGCAAGTTTCATCGGCACGAAGACCGGAACAAAGCAAATGAAGGGGGAGGAGGAGATGACATTTGAGCTCACCAACGAACGCAGGGGCGGAGCTCGTCAAATGCACAGGGAGGTCATTGTCGGTGTCAAAACCGGCGGATCTCGGGTAGGGTGTCCCGAACTGTGTGTCTAGGCGGATGGTAACAGGAGACAAGGGACACGATGTTTTTACCCAGGTTCGGGCCCTCTCGATGGAGGTAAAACCCTACTCCTGCTTGATTAATATTGATGTTATGGGTAGTACAAGAGTAGATCTACCACGACATCAGAGAGGCTAAACCCTAGAAGCTAGCCTATGGTATGATTGTTATTCGTCCTACGGACTAAAACCCTCCAGTTTATATAGGCACCGAAGAGGGTTAGGGTTACACAGAGTCGGTTACAATGGTAGGAGATCTACATATCCGTATCGCCAAGCTTGCCTTCCATGCCAAGGAAAGTCCCATCCGGACACGGGACAAAGTCTTCAATCTTGTATCTTCATAGTCCAGGAGTCCGGCCAAAGGTCATAGTCTGGCTACCCGGACACCCCCTAATCCGGGACTCCCTCAGTAGCCCCCGAACCAGGCTTCAATGGCGATGAGTCCGGCGCATAGATTGTCTTCGGCATTGCAAGGCGGGTTCTTCTCCAAATCCTGTGCACCTGTTGAATAGCGTCCGGCTTCTCGTAAATATTGCGCTCCTTGGCTTCCACACCCAATAATGGCCATCTTCCATGTGTCAAACGAATGCGAAAAGCCAGGGTATTTTTACATTTACCCCCTAGCTACGCAAATGAGCTGCCTATAAATGAGACTAGGATCTAGATCCGAATCACACCGTCCTCCCTTCGCGAGCATTCATCAGAGCGCATCTGACAGAAATCCATTCCATCATGGACAGTCGACGCGGCTCCTCCTCTCGCCCTCCCAGCCCTCAGCCTGGAGATTGGGAGAGATGCCCCGTCCCGCACAGCGAGTTAGTGACGCTCCAAACCAAGGGATTTCTTCCCCAAGCCTTCATGGTTCCGGTTCAAGCCGGACTCGCCACCTATAAGGGCGGAAAGCAAGCGGAGAGCGTCCAGAGTCCCTCCAAAGGAGAGCGGGTATTCCTTGTCCCTTATTTGATAAGAGGGCTCGGATTTCCAATTCATCCGTTTCTCCGGGGGCTCCTGGAGTTCTACGGCCACCAGTTGCACAACCTTACGCCTGCCTCCATCTTGCATATTGCGGGCTTCGTGGCCCTTTGCGAGCTGTTTTTGGGCATCGAGGCTCATTTTGCGTTGTGGAAGAAGCTGTTCTGCCTTGTGCCCCGTTCTCAAGAGGGGTCAATATATCAAGTGGGCGGAGCCGAACTATGGCGCATCGCCGGGACCGGATATCTATCCGGAACCCCGAAGAAGGCGTCCAAAGACTGGCCTTCGGAATGGTTTTATATAGAAGATGCCCCCCTGCCAGACCCTGTTCGGATCGGCCTCCCTAAGTTGAATAACGCTCCTTTGAAGAAACGCCTAAGCTGGCGTCCACGGAGCCCTCAGAAGGAAAATGACAGGCACGTCCTTTACCTGATGAGCCGAATAAGGTTGTTAGCTCATTCTGGACTGACCATGATCGGGGTCATGGCCACATGCATTATGCGGGGGGTGCAGCCGCTCCAGTATAGAGGCCACCCCATGTGGGATTTCAACGGGGAGGATGATGCCGCCCGCTGCGGCCGTAAGGGGCCGGGATCGATCGCCGATCTGATGAAGATCTTGTCCGCATTGTATAAGGGAGAAGAGGAGGAATGTCTCCGTGTCAATCCACATGATGGATTTTCTATGTACAATCCTTCAAGCTGGGTAAGCGGACATTTATTTTTGCCTATCCGATCCATACTCCCATAGTCAAGTATCTCATTTTGTGATTTCGGTGCAGGAACTGCGCCGGGCCATAAAGGATATAAACAGCCCGCCTCCACAACCCGAGGATCCGGAACGGTTCCTTGATCCGACCTCCCAAGAGGATCCGGACATATCGGTGGAGCTGATCGATGGGGTATTTCACCAACTGAGCATCGATAATGCCTTGGTCGCCATTACGGCCGATTACCCCGGAATACTTCCAGCCTCGCAGGTAACTGAGACCAAAGTCCCAATACTTTGAAAATGACCCATCCATGCTTGTTTTTTATCACCGTATACCAATGGTGTTTCGCAGGGGAAGTCCTTGAGGCGGAAGGCCGAGCCTGCGACAGTTAGTCAACAAGGGACAACAAGGCCTAACAGGCTGAAAAGAAGTGCAATCCAGATTGAAACGCCGGTCCAACGGTATGGCGTGTCATCTTACTCCCAGGTTTTGTTCCCGGGAGGCATATTAACGCTCGTGCTTTTTACAGGAAGAAGAGCGCTCGCCGGACTATATCCGGAGAGGTCGCCAATCAATCCTCCGCTCGCCAGGCTCCAAAGCCAGGTCCAGAAGCGGAGGCAAACACGAGGCATGCGTCAGATGCTCCTCCGACAGAGGATGCCGACAGGTTATCTTCCACCAATTCCGAGGTGAAGAGTGCCATGAATCACAGGCGTTGTCGGACAGTTCTTCGTGACACATGTTTCTCCCTAGAGGCATTGGATGCCTTCAATTCGAGAGATGCGCACCTCCGTGCTGAAGGAAATATGCCCTAGAGGCAATAATAAAGTTATTATTGATTTCCTTATATCATGATAAATGTTTATTATTCATGCTAGAATTGTATTAACCGGAAACATAATACATGTGTGAATACATAGACAAACATAGTGTCACTAGTATGCCTCTACTTGACTAGCTCATTTATCAAAGATGGTTATGTTTCCTAGCCATGGACAAAAGAGTTATCATTTGATTAACGGGATCACATCATTAGGAGAATGATGTGATTGACTTGACCCATTCTGTTAGCTTAGCACTTGATCATTTTGTATGTTGCTATTGCTTTCTTCATGACTTATACATGTTCCTATGACTATAAGATTATGCAACTCCCGTTTACCGGAGGAACACTTTGTGTGCTACCAAACGTCACCACGTAACTGGGTGATTATAAAGGAGCTCTACAGGTGTCTCCGAAGGTACATGTTGGGTCGGCGTATTTCGAGATTAGGATTTGTCACTCCGATTGTCGGAGAGGTATCTCTGGGCCCACTCGGTAATGCACATCACTATAAGCCTTGCAAGCATTGCAACTAATTAGTTAGTTGCGGGATGATGTATTACGGAACGAGTAAAGAGACTTGCCGGTAACGAGATTGAACTAGGTATTGAGATACCGACGATCGAATCTCGGGCAAGTAACATACCGATGACAAAGGGAACAACGTATGTTGTTATGCGGTTTGACCGATAAAGATCTTCGTAGAATATGTAGGAGCCAATATGAGCATCCAGGTTCCGCTATTGGTTATTGACCGTAAACGTGTCTCGGTCATGTCGACATAGTTCTCGAACCCGTAGGGTCTGCACGCTTAAGGTTTCGATGACAGTTATATTATGAGTTTATGAGTTTTGATGTACCGAAGGAGTTCGGAGTCCCGGATGAGATCGGGGACATGACGAGGAGTCTCGAAATGGTCGAGACGTAAAGATCGATATATTGGACGACTATATTTGGACTTCGGAAAAGTTCCGAGTGATTCGGTTATTTTTCGGAGTAGCGGAGAGTTACGGGAATTCGCCGGGGAGTATATGGGCCTTATTGGGCCATACGGGAATAGAGGAGAGAGGCCGAAAAGAAGGAGGTGCGCAGCCCCCCTCTGGTCCGAATTGGACAAGGGGTGCAGCCCCCTTTTCCTTCCCCCTCTCCCCCTCTTTCCTTCTCTCCTACTCCAACAAGGAAGGGGGGGAGTCCTACTCCCGGTGGGAGGAGGACTCCTCCTGGCGCGCCCCTCCTGGCCGGCCAACCCCCTTCCCCTGGCTCCTTTATATACGGGGGCAGGGGGCACCTCTAGGCACAACAACACAAGTTGATCATGGTGATCGTTCCTTAGCCGTGTGCGGTGCCCCCCTCCACCATATTCCACCTTGGTTATATTGTTGCGGTGCTTAGGCAAAGCCCTGCATCGGTAGAACATCATCATTGTCACCACACCGTCGTGCTGACGGAACTCATTCCAGACACGCTGCTGGATCGGAGTCCGGGGATCGTCATCGAGCTAAACGTGTGCTGAACTCGGAGGTGCCGTACGTTCGGTACTTGGATCGGTCGGATCGTGAAGATGTACGACTACATCAACCGCGTTGTCATAACGCTTCCGCTTATGGTCTACGAGGGTACGTGGACATTACTCTCCCCTCTCGTTGCTATGCATCACCATGATCTTGCGTGTGCGTAGGATTTTTTTTTGAAATTACTACGTTCCCCAACAGTGGCATCCGAGCCTGGTTTTATGCATAGATGTCATATGCATGAGTAGAACACAAGTGAGTTGTGGGCGATACAAGTCATACTGCTTACCAGCATGTCATACTTTAGCTCAGCGGTATTGTGAGATGAAGCGGCCCGGACCGACATTACGCGTACGCTTACGCGAGAGTGGTTTCACCGTTACGAGCACTCGTGCTTAAAGGTGACTGGCGGGTGTCTGTCTCTCTCACTTTAGCTGAATCGAGTGTGGCTACGCCCGGTCCTTGCGAAGGTTAAAACAACATTAACTTGACGAACTATCGTTGTGGTTTTGATGCGTAGGTAAGAACGGTTCTTGCTAAAGCCCGTAGCAGCCACGTAAAATTTGCAACAACAAAGTAGAGGACGTCTAACTTGTTTTTGCAGGGCATGTTGTGATGTGATATGGTCAAGACGTGATGCTATATTTTACTGTATGAGATGATCATGTTTTGTAACCAAAGTTATCGGCAACTGGCAGGAGCCATATGGTTGTCGCTTTATTGTATGAAATGCAAACGCCATGTAATTGCTTTACTTTATCACTAAGCGGTAGCAATAGTCGTAGAAGCAATAGATGGCGTAACGACAATGATGCTACGATGGAGATCAAGGTGTCGCGCCGGTGACGATGGTGATCACGACGGTGCTTCGAAGATGGAGATCACAAGCACAAGATGATGATGGCCATATCATATCACTTATATTGATTGCATGTGATGTTTATCCTTTATGCATCTTATGTTGCTTTGATTGACGGTAGCATTTTAAGATGATCTCTCACTAAATTATCAAGAAGTGTTCTCCCTGAGTATGCACCGTTGTGAAAGTTCTTTGTGCTGAGACACCACGTGATGATCGGGTGTGATAGGCTCTACGTTCAAATACAACGGGTGCAAAACAGTTGCACACGCGGAATACTCAGGTTAAACATGACGAGCCTAGCATATAACAGATATGGCCTCGGAACACGGAGACCGAAAGGTCGAGCGTGAATCATATAGTAGATATGATCAACATATTGATGTTCACCGTTGAAACTACTCCATCTCACGTGATGATCGGACATGGTGTAGTTGATATGGATCACGTAATCACTTAGAGGATTAGAGGGATATCTATCTAAGTGGGAGTTCTTAAGTAATATGATTAATTGAACTTAAATTTATCATGAACTTAGTCCTGGTAGTATTTTGCAAATTATGTTGTAGATCAATAGCTCGCGTTGTTGCTTTCATATGTTTATTTTGATATGTTCCTAGAGAAAATTGTGTTGAAAGATGTTAGTAGCAATGATGCGGATTGGATCCGTGATCTGAGGTTTATCCTCATTGCTGCACAGAAGAATTATGTCCTTAATGCACCGCTAGGTGACAGACCTATTGCAGGAGCAGATGCAGATGTTATGAACGTTTGGCTAGCTCAATATGATGACTACTTGATAGTTTAGTGCACTATGCTTAACGGCTTAGAATCGGGACTTCAAAGACGTTTTAAACGTCATGGACCATATGAGATGTTCCAGGAGTTGAAGTTAATATTTCAAGCAAATACCCGAGTTGAGAGATATGAAGTCTCCAACAAGTTCTATGGCTAAAAGACGGTGGAGAATCGCTCAACTAGTGAGCATGTGCTCAGATTGTCTGGGTACTACAATCGCTTGAATCAAGTGGGAGTTAATCTTCCAGATAAGATAGTGATTGACAGAATTCTCTAGTCACCATCACTAAGTTACTAGAACTTCGTGATGAACTATCGTATGCAAGGGATGACGAAAACGATTCCCGAGCTCTTCGTGATGTTGAAATTGACGAAGGTAGAAATCAAGAAAGAGCATCAAGTGTTGATGATTGACAAGACCACTAGTTTCAAGAAAAGGGCATAGGGAAAGAAAGGAAAACTTCAAGTAGAATGGCAAACAAGTTGTCACCACCGTGAAGAAGATCAAAACTAGACCAAAGCCTGAAACTGAGTGCTTACACTGCAAAGAAAATGGTCACTGGAAGCGGAAATGCCCTGAATATTTGGTGGATAAGAAGGATGGCAAAGTGAACAAGGGTATATTTGATATACAGGTTATTGATGTGTACCTTACTAGTGTTTATAGTAGCCCCTGAGTATTTTGATACTTGTTCGGTTGCTAAAAAAATTAGTAACTCGAAACAGGAGTTGCAGAATAAACAGAGACTAGTTGAGGGTGAAGTGACGATGTGTGTTGGAAGTGGTTCCAAGATTGATATGATCATCATCGCACACTCCCTATACTTTCGGGATTAGTGTTAAACCTAAATAAATGTTATTTGGCGTTTGCGTTGAGCATGAATATGATTTGATCATGTTTATTGCAATAGGGTTATTCATTTAAAGTCAGAGAGTAATTGTTGTTCTGTTTACATGAATAAAACCTTCAATGGTCATACACCCAATGAAAATAGTTTGTTGGATCTCGATCGTAGTGATACACATATTCATAATATTGATGCCAAAAGATGCAAAGTTGATAATGATAGTGCAACATATTTGTGGCACTGCCGTTTAGGTCATATCATTGTAAAGCGCATGAAGAAACTCCATAAAAAATGGACTTTTGGAATTACTTGATTATGAATCATTTCATGCTTGCGAACCGTGCCTTTTGGGCAAGATTACTAAAACTCCGTTCTCCGGAACAATGGAACGAGCTAGTGACTTATTGGAAATAATACATACGATGTATGCAGTCCAATGAGTGTCGATGCTCGTGGCAGGTATCGTTATTTTTCTGACCTTCACAAGATGATTTGAGCAGATATGAGTATATCTACTTAATGAAACACAAGTCTGAAACATTTGAAAAGTTTAAAGAATTTCAGAGTGAAGTGGAGAATCATCGTAACAAGAAAATAAAGTTTCTACGATCTGATCGTGGAGACAAATATTTGAGTTACGAGTTTGGTCTTCAATTAAAACAATGTGGAATAGTTTCACAAACTCATGTCACCTGGAACACCACAGCGTTATGGTGTGTCCGAACGTCATCACCGCACTTTATTGGATATGGTGCGATCTATGATGTCTCTTATCGATTTATCACTATCATTACGGGGTTATGCATTAGAGACAACTGCATTCACTTTAAATAGGGCACCATCAAAAATCCGTTGAGATGACACCTTATGAACTGTGGTTTGGCAAGAAACCAAAGTTGTTGTTTCTTAGAAGTTTGGGTGCGATGCTTATGTGAAAAAGTTTCAACCTGATAAGCTCGAACCCAAATCGGAGAAGTGCATCTTCATAGAATACCCAAAGGTAACTATTGGGTACACCTTCTATCACAGATCCTAAGGCAAGTTATTCGTTGCTAAGATGGATCCTTTCTAGAGAAGAAGTTTCTCTTGAAAGAAGTGAGTGGGAGGAAAGTAGAACTTGATGAGGTAATTGTACCTTCTCCCTTATTGGAAAGTAGTTCATCACAGAAATCAGTTCCTGTGCTTCCTACACCAATTAGTGAGGAAGCTAATGATGATGATCATGAAGCTTCAGATCAAGTTATTACCAAACCTCGTAGGTCTTCCAGAATAAGATCCGCACCAAAGTGGTACGGTAATCCTGTTCTAGAAGTCATCTTACTAGACCATGATGAACCTACGAACTATGAGGAAGCGATGATGAGCCCAGATTCCGCGAAATGGCTTGAGGCCATAAAATCTGAGATAGCATCCATATATGAGAACAAAGTGTGGACTTTGGTTGAGTTGCTCGATGATCAGCAAGTCAAGTTAAATAAATGGATCTTCAAGAGGAAGACGGACACTGATAGTAGGTTACTATCTACAAAGCTCGACTTGTTGCAAAAGGTTTTCGACAAGTTCAAGGTGTTGAATACGATGAGATTTTCTCACTCGTAACGATGCTTAAGTCTGTCCGAATCATGTTAGCAATTGCCACATTTTATAAAATCTGGCAAATGGATGTCAAAACTGCATTGCTTAATGGATTTATTAAAGAAGAGTTGCATATGATGCAACCAGAAGGTTTTGTCAATCCTAAAAATGCTAACAAAATGTGCAAGCTCCAGCGATCCATCTATGGACTGGTGCAAGCATCTCAAAGTTGGAATATACGCTTTGATAAGTTAATCAAAGCATATAGTTTTATACAGACTTGCAGTGAAGCCTGTATTTACAATAAAGTGAGTGGGAGCACTACCGCCTTTCTGATAAATATATGTTAGTAACATATTGTTGATCAGAAATGATGTTGAATTTTTCTGGAAAACATAAAGGAATGTTTGAAAGGAGTTTTTCAAAGAAAGACCTCAGTAAAACTACTTACATAGTGAGCATCAAGATCTATTGAGATAGATCAAGACGCTTGATAAGATTTTTAATGAGTACATACCTTGACAAGATTTTGAAGTAGTTCAAAATGGAACAGTCAAAGAAAGAGTTCTTGCCTGTGTTGCAAAAGTATGAAATTGAGTAAGACTCAAATCCCGACCACGACAGAAAATAGAAAGAGAATGAAAGTCATTCCCTATGCATCAGTCATAGGTTCTATAGAAGTATGCCATGCTATGGACCAGACCTATTGTATACTCTGCCCTGGTTTGGCAAGGGAGTACAATAGTGATCTAGGAGTAGATCACTGGACATTGGTCAAAATTATCCTTAGTACAATAAGGATATGTTTCTCGATTATGGAGGTGATAAAAGAGTTCGTCGTAAAGAGTTACATCTATGCAAGCTTTTACACCGATCCAGATGACTCTAAGTCTCAATCTGGATACATATTGAAAGTGGGAGCAATTAGCTAGAGTAGCTCCGTGCAAAGCATTGTAGACATAGAATATTTGCAAACTACATACGACTCTGTAATATGACAGACCCGTTGACTAAACTTCTCTCACGAGCAAAACATGATCATACCTTAGTACTCTTTGGGTGTTAATCACATAGCGATGTGAACTAGATTATTGACTCTAGTAAACCCTTTGGGTGTTGATCACATGACGATGTGAACTATGGGTATTAATCACATATAGATGTGAATATTGGTGTTGAATCACATGCTGATGTGAACTAGATTATTGACTCTAGTGCAAGTGGGAGACTGAAGGAAATATGCCCTAGAGGCAATAATAAAGTTATTATTTATTTCCTTATATCATGATAAATTTTTATTATTCATGCTAGAATTGTATTAACCGGAAACATAATACATGTGTGAATACATAGACAAACATAGTATCACTAGTATGCCTCTACTTGACTAGCTCGTTTATCAAAGATGGTTATGTTTCCTAGCCATGGACAAAAGAGTTGTCATTTGATTAACGGGATCACATCATTAGGAGAATGATGTGATTGACTTGACCCATTCTGTTAGCTTAGCACTTGATCGTTTAGTATGTTGCTATTGCTTTCTTCATGACTTATACATGTTCCTATGACTATGAGATTATGCAACTCTCGTTTACCGGAGGAACACTTTGTGTGCTACCAAACGTCACAACGTAACTGGGTGATTATAAAGGAGCTCTACAGGTGTCTCCGAAGGTACATGTTGGGTTGGCGTATTTCGAGATTAGGATTTGTCACTCTGATTGTTGGAGAGGTATCTCTGGGCCCACTCGGTAATGCACATCACTATAAGCCTTGCAAGCCTTGCAACTAATTAGTTAGTTGCGGGATGATGTATTACGGAACGAGTAAAGAGACTTGCCGGTAATGAGATTGAACTAGGTATTGAGATACCGACGATCGAATCTCGGGCAAGTAACATACCGATGACAAAGGGAACAACGTATGTTGTTATGCGGTTTGACCGATAAAGATCTTCGTAGAATATGTAGGAGCCAATATGAGAATCCAGGTTCCGCTATTGGTTATTGACCGGAAACGTGTCTCGGTCATGTCTACATAGTTCTCAAACCCGTAGGGTCCGCACGCTTAAGGTTTCGATGACAGTTATATTATGAGTTTATGAGTTTTGATGTACCGAAGGAGTTCGGAGTCCCGGATGAGATCGGGGACATGACGAGGAGTCTCGAAATGGTCGATATGTTAAGATCGATATATTGGACGACTATATTCGGACTTCGGAAAGGTTCCGAGTGATTCGGGTATTTTTCGGAGTACCGGAGAGTTACGGGAATTCGTCGGGGAGTATATGAGCCTTATTGGGCCATACGGGAATAGAGGAGAGAGGCCGAAAGGAAGGAGGTGCGCAGCCCCCCTGTGGTCCGAATTGGACAAGGGGTGCAGCCCCCTTTTCCTTCCCCCTCTCCCCCTCTTTCCTTCTCTCCTACTCCAACAAGGAAGGGGGGAGTCCTACTCCCGGTGGGAGGAGGACTCCTCCTGGCGCGCCCCTCCTGGCCGGCCGACCCCCCCTGGCTCCTTTATATACGGGGGCAGGGGGCACCTCTAGGCACAACAACACAAATTGATCATCGTGATCGTTCCTTAGCCGTGTGCGGTGCCCCCCTCCACCATATTCCACCTCGGTCATATTGTTGCGGTGCTTAGGCGAAGCCCTTTGTCGGTAGAACATCATCATCGTCACCACGCCGTCGTGCTGACGGAACTCATCCCCGACACCCTGCTGGATCGGAGTCCGGGGATCGTCATCGAGCTGAACGTGTGCTGAACTCGGAGGTGCCGTACGTTCGGTACTTGGATCGGTCGAGTACATCAACCGCGTTGTCATAACGCTTCCGCTTACGGTCTACGAGGGTACGTGGACATTACTCTCCCCTCTCGTTGCTATGCATCACCATGATCTTGCGTGTGCGTAGGATTTTTTTTTTGAAATTACTACGTTCCCCAACACGTGCCGCTCAAAATGGTCTAGCCAGAGCCGCAGAGCAGTATGTAAAAGACATACGGGTGAGAAAATTTGAAAGTTATATATGCCAGTAGCCCCCGAGACTTGAAATAGTTAGAATAACTGATTTAAGGATCATTTATTGTGCAGGATTTTACAGAAAAGAATACCCAACTGTCCTAGGTGCAAATCCCAACTTGAGGCCGCACTAGCCGCAGCGGGGGAAGCCAAAGAGACCCCCTCTGGTAATATATGCTTCAAAAGATAAGTAATTTGTGAAGTGTGGCGTGTGTATAAGTCTGACAATAATATTGCAGATGGCGTCGGGATAGATCCGGACAAGCAACAACTCATGCACCGGTTAAAGGCCGGCGAGAATGTGCTTACAAGGGTGAGGCAAGAGAAAAATAATCTCCAAGATGCCAACACCCAGCTGGGTGAGAAACTAAAGGATGTTTGTGCCCAGCTGTCTGACTCTGTTAAGGAGAATCAGCGGCTTCGACGTGGCATTTTTAGTAAGTGCTTGAACAAACTTTGAAAAAGAGTTCGGCGAGGAAGTTGACTAACAGAGGTATGTCTGTAGGTATCCTCACATGCCGTCCTGCAGAGGAAATGCCCGGTTCTACGGGTGACCTTCTTCCTGAGCTCTTGCAACTGCACGAACGAGTTCGACAGGTGATGAAAGGCGTCGCCCAGGCCTTGTGGCCATGTGTCTCCCTGCCCGAAGGCCTTGGAGAGCTTGCAGAGAGGCTTCAGGGAGCGCGGCGGTGCTTCCGATTATGGAAGATATCGTCCTACCATCAAGGCGCCAGGGAGGCCTGGGCCATGGTGAAGACGCGGTACACAAAGGCTGACCCAAACCACATGGCCGAGGTCGGACCTGTGGGGCCCGATGGGAAGGAGATCCCTGTGAGCTTAGGGTACGGCCAAGTAGAGTTGGCCGCAAAGTATTCCCAGCAGGACTGTAAACTGGACAACCTATTAGATGGCATTGAAGAGGAATACAATCAGTCGAATTGACTATGTAATTTAAGATGACATGTAAAATGCCTTCTAGTCGAATTGTAGATCGTTTGTCATAGCGGACCTTTTCGCTTCAACCTCGGGACCCAATAGTCTGGAGTGTGTCCGAATACCCTCGCGGTTATATAAGAACCGGGGCATGCATGGAGACCAGGCGTAGGGGTCATTAGTGCTTTATCAGACAAGTGCCCAACTAGTTATGTTATATTACATGGTTAGTAAGAAATATCTTCCAGGGAGAATAGTTTCGTTAGGGGTTCCTTTCCCTGGGAGGCATGCCCTAAAGTGCATGTCCGGACTGCGAAAAAAGCAGAAAAACATCTGGGGGCAGATAAATAAATAGGTAAGAAATCATCTTTTAGTTCACCGACCGAATATTCCCTTAAGAACGCTAGGTTTCGCTTCACCCAGTCTGAGGTACACATCCGGCTGACACAGCAGTAACAATCGCAGAGGTGCTCCCTTTACCGCCTAGCCGAACAATCGGGAACGTAGGGGTAAGCACAGGAGCCAGGCAACCCATCTTGGCCAAAACTTAAGTCATATCGATGCATATAATGGTGAATAAAAGGTACATGCGGAAGTGTGACACATGTGTTGGGCATGAAGCCCGTATAAATAAGCTTCTGTTAAAGAAGCCCCCAGGTATAATGAGCGTGGATAGCACGTCAAGTGTGTGCGAACAATGCGCAAACAAGCTTTCAAAGGCTGTAATAGAAAAGGAGGGAGAAGGAGAGAAACAAAAGACAACTAATATGCAAAATATAGACGCAGGAAGGAGACGAACTCAGAATCCCGTGCTAGGCGTAGAATCTTCGGAGACGGGCTGCATTCCATGGGTTCGGCTCGAGTCAGTTATACAATGCATCTCGCATACGGTACGCTCCACTGGTCAGGACTTGGTCGATGATAAAGGGACCTTCCCATTTGGGCTTGAGTTTGTCCTTTTTCTTGTCCGGCAGGCATAGAACTAACTCACCAATGTTGTAAATTTTGGCCCGTACTTCTCTGCTTTGATATCTTCGAGCTTGCTGTTGATAGAATGCGGAACGGGCTTTTGCCACGTCACGCTCCTCCTCCAATGCGTCCAAACTGTTCTGCCGATCGAGCTTGGCTTCTCTTTCTTCGTACATGTGCACGTGAGGTGAGTTATGAATTATGTCACAGGGCAGAACTGCCTCTGCGCCGTATACCATAAAGAATGGTGTAAATCCGGTGGTGCGATTCGGGGTGGTCCGCAGCCCCCAGAGTACGGAGTCGAGCTCCTCTACCCAGTGCGTGTTAGATTCCTTGAGGGACCGCACTAATCTGGGTTTGATGCCACTCATGATTAGACCATTTGCTCGCTCGACTTGACCGTTAGTTTGAGGGTGATAGACTGAAGCATAGGCGAGCTTGATGCCCATGTTTTTGCACCAGAGTTTGACCTCGTTGGCCGTAAAGTTCGTGCCGTTATCAGTGATGATGCTATGGGGGACGCCGTAACGTTGTACAACCCCTGATATGAAGTCTATCACCGGCCCGGATTCGGCCGTCTTAATAGGTTTGGCCTCTATCCATTTGCTGAATTTGTCCACCATGACCAGTAGGTATTTTTGCTTGTGGGTTCCTCCTTTAAGGGGTCCAACCATGTCAAGCCCCCAGACCGCGAAGGGCCAGGTTATGGGTATAGTTTTGAGGGCGGTGGGTGGCATGTGGCTTTGATTAGCAAAGAGCTGGCAACCGACGCATCGTTGGACTAAGTCCTGAGCATCTGCCCGGGCCATCGGCCAATAAAATCATGTACGGAAGGCCTTGCCTACAAGGGCCCGGGCTGCGGCGTGGTGCCCGCCAAGTCCGGCATGAATTTCAGCCAGAAGATTCCGCCCTTCCTCTTCGGAGATACACCTTTGAAGGACTCCGGTTGTGCTTTTCTTGTAAAGCTCTCCCTCATGGACCTTATAGGCTTTAGATCGCCGCACTATGCAGCGGGCCTCGTTTTGGTCCTCGGGAAGTTCCTGCCTGGTTAGGTAAGCAAGGAATGATTTCGTCCACGGGGCAATGACTTCCATTATTACGTGGGCTGGGGATGTTACTTCGTTGGCAGAACCACCGATTGTGTCAGAATGTTCGGTGTCGGGTAGTGCGGTTGGGTCTGGGTTGTTATTTCTGGATTCCCCCTCCCATAGGACGGATGGCTTGAACAACCTCTCTAGGAAGATGTTGGGAGGGACGGCATCGCGCTTTGCGCCAATGCGTGCCAATACGTCTGCTGCCTGGTTGTTATCCCGAGCTATATGGTGAAATTCGAGCCCCTCAAACCGAGCTGACATTTTTAGGACGGTGTTGCGATAAGCTGCCATTTTCGGATCCTTGGCATCGAAGTCCCCATTTATTTGGGATATCGCGAGGTTCGAATCCCTGCGCACCTCTAGGCATTGAATGCCCATGGAGACTGCCATCCGGAGGCCATGTAGAAGGGCCTCGTATTCGGCTGCGTTGTTGGAGTCCGTATACATTATCTGGAGTACGTATTGAACCGTATCTTCGGTTGGGAACGCCAGAACGATGCCAGCCCCCAGACCAGCCAACATTTTGGAGCTGTCGAAGTGCATGATCCAGTTGGAATATGCGCCGTACTCTTTAGGGAGTTCGGCTTCAGTCCATTCGGCGACCAAGTCGGACAAAACTTGCGACTTAATAGCTCGCCGTGGCTTATAGGTTATGTCGAACGGGAGGAGCTCAATGGCCCATTTCGCAATCCGGCCCGTCGCATCGCGGTTGTTTATAATGTCATTAAGAGGTACTTCGGAGGCTACTATTATCGAACACTCTTGAAAGTAGTGTCGCAACTTCCGGGATGCCATGAACACCACGTACGCTATCTTTTGATAATGCGGGTACCATGACTTGCATGGAGTTAGGATAGTGGGCACATAGTAAACTGGTTTTTGAAGGGGGAACTTGTGTCTGTCCGTTTCTCGTTCGACAACAAGCACCGCGCTCACAACTTGATGAGTTGCCGTGATATATAATAGCATTGGTTCGCCCATGTTGGGCGCGGCCAGGACCGGGTTTGTTGCCAATATGGCTTTTATTTCTTTGAGTCTGCCGTGGCGGCATCCGTCCACTCGAAGTGTTCGGTGCGTCGGAGGAGGCGATAAAGGGGTAATGCCTTTTCTCCTAAACGGGAGATAAAGCGGCTTAAAGCCGCCACGCACCCCGTCAATTTTTGTATTTGTTTGAGGTCCTTTGGGATATCCAATTGTGACAAAGCTCGGATCTTGGCAGGGTTTGCTTCAATTCCTCTACCAGATACAATGAAGCCCAAGAGCTTTCCGGCTGGTACGCCGAAAACACATTTTTCCGAGTTAAGCTTAATGTCATATGTTCGGAGATTATCGAACGTGAGCCTCAAATCGTCTACTAGAGTTTCGATGTGCTTGGTTTTGACGACCACATCATCTACATATGCCTCCACTGTTTTGCCGATTTGGTTTGCCAGACATGTCTGAATCATGCACTGATATGTTGCACCGGCATTTTTGAGCCCAAAGGGCATTGTGTTGAAGTAGAATGGGCTGTATGGGGTGATGAATGCCGTTGCGGCCTGGTCGGGCTCTGCCATCTTAATTTGGTGGTAGCCGGAGTATGCATCGAGGAAACACAATGAATCGTGTCCTGCGGTAGCGTTGATAATTTGATCGATGCGGGGGAGTGGGAAGGGATCCTTTAGGAAAGCCTTGTTGAGGTCCTTAAAATCGACATATAGGCGCCAGTATTTGTCCTTCTTTGGTACCATCACGAGGTTTGCTAGCCAGTCCGGATGTTTTATATCTCTGATGAATCCGGCCTCCAATAATTTGGCTAGCTCCTCTCCCATGGCCTGTCTCTTGGGTTCGGAGAAATGCCGAAGAGCCTGTTTGACTGGCTTGAATCCTTTTAGGATGTTTAGGCTGTGCTCGGCCAGCCGACGTGGGATTCCTGGCATGTCTGAAGGGTGCCAGGCAAAAATGTCCCAATTTTTGCGTAGGAATTCTCGTAGTGCGGCGTCTACGTCAGGGTTTAATTGTGCCCCGATGGAGGCCGTTTTTGTAGGGCCCGTTGGATGGACTTGGAATTTGATTATTTCATCCGCTGGTTTAAAGGAGGTGGACTTTGATCTCTTATCAAGTATCACATCGTCCCTATTCACCGTGGAGCGCAACACAGTGAGTTCCTCGGCCGCTAGGGCTTCGGATAGTGCCTCAAGGGCCAGTGCGGCTGTCTTATTTTCGGCGCGGAGTGCTATGTCCGGGTCACTAGCAAGAGTGATGATTCTGTTGGGCCCGGGCATTTTGAGCTTCATGTACCCGTAATGGGGTATAGCTTGAAAAATTGTGAATGCCTCTCGCCCTAATAGAGCGTGATATCCACTGCTGAACGGGGCCACTTGGAACATGACCTCCTCGGACCTGTAATTATCCGGCGTGCCGAACACCACATCCAATGTTATTTTTCCTGTACAGCATGCTTCCTGACTTGGGATTATTCCTCTAAAGGTTGTGCTGCTTCGCTCAATGCGGCTCCAGTCTATTTCCATTTTTCGGAGGGTTTCCTCGTAAATGAGGTTCAATCCGCTGCCACCGTCCATGAGTACCTTGGTAAGGCGAAAGCCGTCCACTATTGGACTGAGGACCAATGCGGCTGGTGCTCGGGCTGTTCGGAATTTAGGTTCGTCACTCGCATTAAAGGTAATAGCCGTGTCACTCCATGGGTTTATTGTTGCTACTTGGTAGACTTCGGCAAGGCTATGGAGTGTTTGTTTCCGCATATTATTTGATGCGAAAGTCTCGAAGACTGTTAATGCCGTACTAGTATCCTTGGGCTGGTGCTCTGGAGTTAGAAGCTCTTCGCCACTTTTGGCCACCTGCCGTAGTATCCAACATGCTCTAAGGCTATGAGTTGGAGTGGCGCCCTCTGTACTATGAATTTTGCAGGGTCCATTGAGCCATCCTTCCAGTACGGTTCCATGCCCTATAGAGGGTTTTTGCTTTTTGGTATTTAACCCAGGTGCCTGGCGATGATACACCCTTTTATTTCGGGCTGGGGTTGTATTCAGGGTCGGATTGTCCCAAAAATTAATTTCGGTTTTCCAGGTGCTTTCCATCGCACAATACTTTCATACTATGGACGCCAAGTTAGCGAAGCGTGTAATTTCACGACGACTTACGGCGTTGAGGATTCCCTTGTCCGTGCAATTATTGCAGAAGAATGAAATTGCGTCCTCCTCGTGGCAATCCTTTATCCTGTTGATGACCAGGAGGAATCTGGCCCAATAATGGTGTACTATTTCTGCGGGCTCTTGCCGGATTTGGGATAGATCTCTTATGTTTGGGTGGGCATGTGGAATTAAATTCGGAACCCCGTCCAATCTAAGACTCAAGGGCCAAGAAGTTTTCGAACTTGGAAGCTTGGGTTCTTGGATGTTGTCCAATGAATCTAGCCCGCTGCCTGACTTTAGGTTCAGGTCTTGAGTGACGTCCTCCCCTCCACGGGAATCCAGCATGGAGGGATCGGGAATCCGGACATAGCTAGTCCTTAAAATATAGGAAGGGTCGCTGTATTGTTCCTCAACCACAACAACGTGGTGGGTAACCTGGGGAGAGTTGATCTCTCTCAGATCGGGTTTAGGCCCAATCTGATCATAGTCTGTAGCGACTTCCAGGGCGGCGATGCGATCCAAGAGCTCGTTTTAAGGAAGAGAGCTCCATCGGATCTAACTACTCGGTGAGTTCCGAGTTAACATGAAGATTGCTTTCGATGACCCGAGAAGTCATCATCGGCGCGGTGGCCGAATAGGCGGTCATAAGAAAACCGCCAAGCTGGAGAGTTTGGCCGATGGCCAAAGATCCTTTAGCAACGGTGCCATCTCTAAAGACGGGATGAGGCATCCTTCCTGATGGCGACGGCACAGAGGAACTCTCAATGAAAGCACCAATGTCGGTGTCAAAACTGGTGGATCTCGGGTAGGGGGTCCCGAACTGTGCGTCTAGGTGGATGGTAACAGGAGACAAGGGACATGATGTTTTTACCCAGGTTCGGGCCCTCTCGATGGAGGTAAAACCCTACTCCTGCTTGATTATTATTGATGATATGGGTAGTACAAGAGTAGATCTACCACGAGATCAGAGAGGCTAAACCCTAGAAGCTAGCCGATGGTATGGTTGTTGTTCGTCCTATGGACTAAAACCCTCCGGTTTATATAGGCACCGAAGAGGGTTAGGGTTACACAGAGTCGGTTACAATGGTAGGAGATCTACATATCCATATCGCCAAGCTTGCCTTCCACCCAAAGTCCCATCCGGACACGGAACAAAGCCTTCAATATTGTATCTTCATAGTCCAGGAGTCCGGCAAAAGGTCATAGTTCGGCTACCCGGACACCCCCTAATCCGGGACTCCCTTAGTCGTCAAACACCACACCCTCACAGCGACGAAACAATTGCACATTTAAATACACCCGATCAACACAAATATATATGATGTTTTGCATAATAAAATCCAAAAAATACGACCTAACTCATAATTCACAAATATATGACCCCATTGGCCTCTGGAAGGCCAAAGAGCACCTTTTCGGGAGGTGTCGGGGGTCGGGGTGTCGTGTCGGGGTCGGGATGCCGTGTCGGGGTCAGGGTGCTAT